>NC_059105.1:145465663-145765663 GCF_020740685.1 Jaculus jaculus | reverse complement strand
TGAGTATTGTCTTTGCCCTTTCTGAGACTAAATCTCCATAGTGGCATATGAGCAAATTATGTAGTTCCTTGGTTATGTAGTCTGCCTGTCCCAAGCCTGATTCGTTCATCTTATTTATGATCAAGGACACCAGCACTACATGGCCTAGGTGAATGATATAAAACCTACATGGTGGTCTTGAATCATGTTATAGTTTTACTGTATATTACAAGCATATGCTTGTAATAAAAATTATGAGCAACATCTAAAATATGTTTTAAAAGTTCTCTCATGTTGAAAAGCACTTTGACTTATAAAATATATAAAACTGATAAGTTATAAATGCTAGGTCATGCTAATCAGATTTTTTTTTTTTTGAGGTAGGGTCTTATTCTAGCCCAGTCTGACCTGGAATTCACTATGTAGTCTCAGACAGGCCTTGAACTCATGACAATCCTTCTACCTCTGACTCCTGAGTACTAGGATTAAAGGCATGTTCTACCACTCCCAATTTACTACAGTTTTTTTCTTACACATTTCCTTATAAATTCACAATAAGGGATTATTTCCCATTTGCTTTGAGAGTCATTCTATGGGTATTATACATTTATATTCTACAATAATTAAAAGCTAAAGTTGAATTTTTAGCTCAAAATCCATTGTCAGACTCATACCTTGTTTGATAATTTGTAATTAATGAAAATAATTTAAGTTCAACATAATTAGAAGCACTGGATGTGATTGTGATATTTATTACACATATATCCAGTTCCTGTGAAAAGGGGAGAATGCTTTATTTTCTGTTATATAATGTTATAAACTTTCAATAGCTTGAAATCGGATTTATACTACTTTATGGATATATAAACTGCAGGGAAAAAAAGACAAATCATTAGAGAGAGAATGTGTGTTTTTTCCCATCAATGGTAATTCCTCATGTTTTCCTGAGTATACTATTCCATCTTGGAACCTGTGGAGGTGTGGCTGAGTATTCATATATACATATGCACACACAAAAATCTTCATTAGGTTATAAAATTTATATATAATACATTTCACATATTTAAAGTATAGTGTGATATTGTGACATTGTTTATATGCCCAGTCAATAAATGATGGAAATAATGAACACACCAATGGCCATCCCACTTCATGGTAATTTCTCATCTCTTCTTTTCAACACTTGCATTTGGACAAACATTAATCTGCCCTTTACTGTTAAACATTATTTTCCATTTTCTAGAAAGAAATGTAATATTTTGTCAGACTTCTTCCACTCAGAATAAGTATTTTGATACTTATCCATGTTGTAATACATGTAAATAGTGCTTTCATTCTTATTTTCAAGAAGCATGTTGAAAATATAATTGGTTTGTTATACTTTGCTTATCAAAATGCTGATT
The DNA here is from genome assembly GCF_020740685.1 of Jaculus jaculus. NCBI lineage: Eukaryota > Metazoa > Chordata > Mammalia > Rodentia > Dipodidae > Jaculus > Jaculus jaculus. The sequence goes on along the minus strand of NC_059105.1, from coordinate 145,764,281 downwards.
GATGTTTGGGCTTTTTTCAGTATTGTTATTAACAATAGAGTAAGGTAATGGAACCAATTTAAATGTTCATCAGCAGATGAATGGATAGTGAAAATATGGTATATGTAATTTAATTTAGCTGTAAAGGAAAATGCAATTTTTAAGAAAATGGATAGAATTGGAAGCAGTATTTTGCATGAGATAAAAACTAGGCTTAATCTCTTTGCTATGCAGATGATAGCTCTGTAAAATATGCATAGCCATGTGGGAGTATGTGTGTGGAAAGGCCAGGAAACTAGGAAGAGACCCATGTGATTTAAAAACAAAAGAGAGATTCTAAAGAAGGGGTAGGAAATGGGGAAGTACTTAGAGTGAAAGTATACAATGGAGAGAGGGGGGAATGCAGAGAAATGTTTATGGGGGAATCAAATAAAATGATATATATATATATATATATATATATGAAAATTTCACATGACAACCTATTAATTTGTAAGCTAATTCAAAAACAATCATACAAACAAACATGAAATGACAAAAAGTTGTGACTGTAGTATCAATACTATATATTAATTAAAATAAAAATTACAAAAAGTTCTAGGGCTGGAGGGATGACTTAGTGGTTAAGGCATTTATCTGCAGAACAAAAGGACCCAGGTTTGATTCCCCAGGACCCACATTAGTCAGATGCACAAAAGGGCACACAGGTCTGGATTTTGTTTGCAGTGGCTGGAGGCTCTTGTGTGCCCATTCTCCCTCTCTCCCTTTTTCTCTATCAAATAAATAAGTAATAAATAAATAAATATTTTTTAAAAGAAGTTCTAATGAACATTCATGCACAATGTTTTATGTGGTTACATACCTAGATGTGGAGTGAAATGATAAGGTGGGTATACGTTTTACATAGCCTGACATATTGTTCAAGGGGTGTAACTTTTATATCCCTAAGAGCTTTGTCAAATCGCATTGCCCCATATCCTCAACAGTTGGTTTAACTGACTTTTTTAAGAATGTGTTATTTTTTTGTGCATTGCTTTTGCATGTCTACAATGGTTAGTGGTGCTGGTGCTGAGCATATTTCTGTGAAATTATTTGCAAAGCACCTTCCCAAAACTTTTGTACATTTTAAAAACTAGATTTTTTAAATCAAATCTGAGAAATTTTATGTATTTTGCATTTTTTTTTTTTTTTTCTTTTTATTTTTTTAAATGTTTTTTTTTTTTTTTTTTTTTTTTTTTTGAGGCAGGGTCTCACACTAACCCAGGCTGACCTGGAATTCACTATGTAGTTACAAGGTGGCCTTGAACTCATGGAGATCTTCATACTGGGTTTTTTGTTTGTTTGTTTGTTTGTTTGTTTGTTTAAGTTTTTACTCCTACTACTATCTTTCCTATATCCAGCTTAAAATTTTGACAAGTATGCTTTACTAAAGTTATTTGTTTATTTATTTGCAAGTAGATACAGAAATACAGACCCTCATACACACAGTGAGAGAGAGAGAGAGAGAGAGAGAGACAGAGAGAGAGAGAGAGAGAGAGAGAGGGAGGGAGGGAGAGAGTATGGGCACACCAGGGCCTCCAGCCACTGCAAACAAACATGTGCCATATGTATCACTTTGCACACGAGACTTTACTGGGAAATCAAACTCCAGCTGTTAGGTTTTGCAGGCAAATGCCTTAACTGCTGAGCCATCTCTCCAGCCCAATTTGTTCTTAAATAGATGACACATTTTTATTTTATTTACCTCTATGCATGGGGATATTATACCATGGTTATATTCCCTCACTGCCACCTTCCCTTTTCCATATCTCCTACACTCTCCACTGAATTCCTTCTTCCCAACTAGTCCACCTTCTACTGTGATATGCCCACAGTGATTACTGATAACCTCACTGAGGAGGGTCCTCAGTGGAATGGGGGGCAGGAGAAAGAGGACATAATAGTATAACCTGGTGGAAATAAGACCAAACTGCAATATGCTCATATATTAAGGTTCTCAATAAAAAAATGTAAAAGCCAAAGGATGTCACTTTTTTGTTGTATTTAATTTTTTTTTATCAAATCAGAAGTTTTGCCATAACTTTTCTTTTCAAAAAATTGTTTAAAAATTAAGTAAGCTTAAAAATAATGGGTTTATCATGACATTTTTATACATATGTGTCATTATATTCTGTCCTACCTCACCTCTGTCCCTCACTGCCCTCCTCTTGCAGTTAATTTCTTATGGCTGAGACAAAACACCCCACCAAAAGCAGCTTACAAGAGGAAATAGGTTTATTTCAGCTTATGATTTGAAGGGTAAGCTTCATCATGACAGACAAGGATGGTAGATCAGGCAGCCACGGTGACACTTCCTGTCTCAGCAGCACATCAAAGAGTAGCCAAAGTGAGCTAGCTCTGAACACCCCCCTGGGCCAGACTAATAAACCTCAAGATCCACCCCCAACGCCACACCACTCCAGCAAGACTCCACGTCTCACAGGCTCCACAGCTTTCACAAATCATCACCATCTGGGGACCAAGTTTTCAAAACACGTGAACATGTCATTCCACCCAACCCGTGCTGTGCCTTCGCACTCTGCTTGGCTTACTCTATTATTTCCTCTCTTCTTCCCCTTAAGTAATGCCCCATGCCACATGAATTACCCAAATCTCTCTTCCCTTTCCTTCGATGTATCTTCGTCTCCATTCATTTACCATTCTAGGTTCATCAAACACTTTCCCATAATGTTCTCTACATGATTAAAAAAATGCAGTATTTGCCTCTGAGTCAAACTTATTTCATGAAAATAATTTCCAGTGCCATCTATTTTCTCGAAATATAAATATATTTTAATATATTTAATATATTTATTATATATTAATATATTTATTTTAATATATTTAATATATTTTATTTATTTATTTCTTTATTTGACAGAGAAAGGGGTAGAGAGAGAGAGAGAGAATGGAAGTGCCAGGGCCTCCAACCACTGCAAACAAACTCCAGATGCATGTGCTTCCTTGTGCATCTGGCTTACATGGGTCTTGGAGAACTGAACCAGGATCCTTTGCAGGCAAATGCCTTAACCACTAAGCTATCTCTAAAGCCCCAAAATGTCATGTTTTAGTTTTTCTTACTTGTAATTGCTTTTCTTCCAGGAAGAAAACTTTATATGTTAAAAGATACTGATTCAAGTCCATTATTTACATATAAATTTAAAATTGTTCTAACACTTAATCAAAAGATTACTATTTCACCACTGACTTTTTACTTATATGGGAAGACAGTTGCTTATATCATGGTGACTTATTTCTGGCTCCTATACTCTGTTATACAAACATATTTTCTGACAAAAATAATTGATTATAACTTTAAAATAAATTTTACATTTAGGTAGTCTTTATCCTCCATGTTTTCCCTTGTTCAGGTTTTTTTTTTTTTTTGTGGTATTTTAGTATGTCTAGGGTTATATTTGAATTTTAAAATAATTTTGTCATTTTCTAGAATACTACACTGGAATTTGGTCTGTAGTAGCATTGAGTCTATAGAATAACGGTAGAAGAATTGTCTTAAAAACATTGAGTGTTCTGAACTAGGAATATCACACCTATCCATTTATGAAGGTCTTTTTTTTTTTTTTTTTTTTTTGGTTTTTTGAGGTAGGGTCTCACTGGTCCAGGCTGACCTGGAGTTAACTCTGTAGTCTCAGGGTAGCCTTGAACTCACGGCGATCCTCCTACCTCTGCCTCCCGAGTGCTGGGATTAAAGGCATGCGCCACCACGCCCGGCTATGAAGGTCTTTTTATCAATATCATTTTATAACTTTTATTTTCCTTAACTTTTATTTATTTTATTTATTTATTTTTTAAATTTTTATTAGCATTTTCCATGATTATAAAAAAAATCCCATGTTAATTCCCCCCCACTTTCTCCTTTGAAATTCCATTCTCCATCATATTACCTCCCCATAACAATCATTGTACTTACATATATACAATATCAACCTATTAAGTACCCTCCTCCCTTCCTTTCCCTTCCCTTTATGTCTCCTTTTTAACTTACTGGCTTCTGCTACTAAGTATTTTCATTCTCACACATAAGCCCAGTCATCTGTAGCTAGGTTATAACTTTTTTTTATTAAGAACATACTTAGTATGGATACATCATGTATTGCTACCATCTTTTTCCATCTCCCTGCCCCCATTCCACAGGGCTCCTCCTCATTGGGATTTTTGGTATTCCCCATGGGATTGTGGGTTATATGTTGTGGGAGCAGCAGTCACTTATGGGAAGGGGGCAATGCTGCTGGCCATGATGTCTCAACCTTTGGCTCTTACAATCTTTCCACTGCCTCTTCTGCAAAATTTCCTGAGCCTTGGTGGGTGTGTTTTAATTCTACTTCAGAGATGAGATCTTAGGAGCCTCTGGATCTCTGCTTTGGTATGTGTTGAGTATCCTCAGGGTCGGTCACCTTCACCCTGACACTGATTGTTCAGTTCACCATGGAAGCAGCACTCTTGTTGATCTCAGCAGTTCCTCTGAGGTGTCACCTAGGCCTTGTCTGACATACGAGGAGTGGTTTATCTCCTTGGATCTCACTGCCTTCTGATAAAGAAAAACACATTCTCTAACAGAGAATGAAGTAAGGATAGGTTAAATTGGATAAATGTTATTAATGCAGGGAGATTTTGATGGATGTAGCTCCTCTTCTAGCCAAAGACTTGTGTATGCTTGACATTGTAGACTATAATCTTTATTTCCATAGGATTCTAGCCTAGTTCCCACTTCCAAATGTGCATTCCTCTCCACTGAGCAGATCTCTTAGCCAATCAGAAAGTTATTGGTTACTCACCAAGGCTGTGTGCCAGTATTACACTTGTATGTACATCTTGTCAGGGTGTTTGTTTCTGAGTAGTTTAGACTCCTGGTTTCTCAGACTGTTTGTTGGCAACTTTCCTTTAGTGGCTCATGCAGTTCTTTCCAACACTAGACAAGCTGTCTGGGGACTGTCTGTCTTTCAGATTCCACCTAGGTCTCTCCATGTTCCATGTTACCAGCATATGGTGTCTTAAGCAATAGTGTCTTTCTTTTTACCTCAGGCATGTAATCAAGTGCTTTGACAGAAGCCTGTCTTGTTTTGGGGACCTTGTAAGTATCTCTAATCAATAGCTCAATGTAGGTAGCACCTATTTCTGGAAATCAGAATTACAAGTCAGAGCCAAAATTTATTAAGGTTAGACTTCATCCCACCTTCTCCAGTGCCCTTCTTTTCAGGCCCTCCCTTTATACTCCTGTTGAAGGTTAAATCTTTTAGACTACTTTCAAATGAATTTTCTGTGGAATATTCCATGAAGTATTCTCTTGATATTCATATAATCATAGATATGACTATTTCCATGGAAAGTTTTCCTTTTACCATGTATTATAGGGAATACTTTCATTGAGTATACTAGTTTGAATTGGAAGCCACAAGTTTTTAGAGTTTGAAATATTTCATTCCAGGCCCTCCTCGTTTTTAGTGTTTCCATTGAGACATCTGAGATAATTCTGATTGGATTGCCTTTGTATGTAGTATGTTGTTTCTCTCTTGTTGCTTTTAGCACTCTTCCTCTGTTTTCATTGTTAAGAGTTTTAACTATGATGTGCCTTGGAGGTTTTCTTCTTTGGTCCTGTGTGTGTGGTGTTCTGTGAGCTATAGCTAGATTGATTTCCGTTTTGCAAGACAGGGAAATTTTTCTTCAGATGTTGTTGAGTATGTTCTCTATGCCTCTGACATGGATTTCTTCCCCTTCTGGCATACTCATGGTCTGGATTTTTGGTCATTTTAGGGTATCCCACAAATCCCTCATGTTCCGTTTGCATGAGTTTTTGAACTTAGCAAAGTTTTTGGGCTCCTGATCATTTTTCTCTGTCATGTCTCCCAGCTCAGAGGTTCTGTTCTCTATGCGAGTAACTTTGTTAGTGACAGGATCTAGAGAGGTTTAAAAAGCTCTTTTAAGTTTTATTTTGTGTTGTGTTATTTTGCATCATGTCCATATCTTTTTTGAGGTAAGATTCCATGTTGAAGTCTGATTTTCTTGATGTTTTCTGGAATTAATTCTTGCATGTGATCATGTTTTCATTAAGTTTAATCGTCTGGTTATTGAGATCCTCTTTGTTTTGACTCACCTTCAATTCATTTATTTCTGTTTTGAGCCCTCTCTGGTTTTCTTCAATTAAGTTAAGCTTAGTGACCAAAGCTGTTTGCTCTAAGGCACAATTCTGCTCAATTTCATTTATGCAATTGTTGGATTTTTAAAATTTTATTTTTGGGAGAGAGTGAATGGGCACACCAGTACCTTCAGCTACTGCAAACAAACTCCAGATGTGTGCTCCCCCTTGTGCACATGTGAAACATTGTGGGCTTGCATCACTTTGCATCTAGCTTATGTATGACCTGTAGATTTGAGCATGAGATATTAGAATTCTCAGGCAAGCAACTTAACTGTTCAGTCATTTCTCCAGCCTGGATTGTTGATTTTTTTTTTTTTTTTTTGATGATTTGCTTCCAGTTTAGCAATTAACTTTATCAGGGTCACATAGTTTGTTAGGTTTTCATTTTTGGATTCAATTCCTATTTTCTCTGTTTTCATTGGTGGCTTCCATTGTGGCACTAAGCATTCTTGGTGGATATCTCTTAGTTTTCTGAATTTCTTTTATTTTTAAATTTACATTGTGGTCTACCCATCTCAGGGTAAATGTCTTTCTTATTTTATTAAGGAGGAAGCAGTTATTTGTCCTTGTAGGATTTTCAGTGAGTCCTCTTTAAATATGAACCAGATTGGAGTAGGATGGCGTTTTGACTGCAGATGTGCCTTTTGTGGAGGTTGCAAGTGTATCAAGGGTATCTGGGGAACAGCAAGCTCAGGCATACTCACTGTACTTGTGCATACTCTTGAGCACAGGGGAACTGGAGGTTTGGGAACCAGGATCCAAGAAGCTGGGGAGCCAGGAGCCAGAAGCCAACATCCACAGTGGCCTGTGTCCCCCTGATTCAGAGGAACAGGGCAGTGGACATCCAAGGGCTGGTCAATCATGAATTCAGGACAAAAGGCTGCTTCTGCAACATTCACCCAGGGTCCTGGCTGCCCAAGCCTACAGTAGGAGTACCAGGGCCAGGGAACTGGGAGAGGGGGAATAAACCCAGAGCTGTGACCTATTCACTCTGTGCACACCCTCTTGCAGAGGGGTCAGGAAGTTGGGGACCTAGGGAACAGTCAATCACAAAAATAGAGCAAAAGGCCTGCTAGTGTGGTGTGCATGCAGGGTCCAGGCTACCTAAAGCCAGTAGCAGGGGTACTGGGTCCAGGGAACTGCGAGGTGTGGAACTCACAGGGAGATCTAGCTTATTTACTCTGTACACACACTCTATGGGAATCTAGGGGCTGGTCATTCCAGAAACTAGAGTAAAAAAAGGTTTGTTTCCACAGTATGCACATAAGGTCCAGGCCACCCAAAACCAGCAGCAAGGGCACCACTATAACTTTTTTGTTGTTTTTTTGAGGCAGGGTCTCCCTCTAGCCCAGGCTGACCTGTAATTCACTATGTAGTCTCAGAGTGGCCTCAAACTCATGGCAGTCCTCCTACCTGTGCCTCCAAAGTGCTGGGATTAAAGGCGTGTGTCACCATACCTGGCCGCTTTTAATATATAGGTTTTTACATAGTTATTAGGATTATAAGTAAGTGTTCTATATTTTTTGAAGTATTTAATTAATTTATTTATTTATGAGAGGCAGAGATAGAGAGAGGAAGGCAAATAAGGAAGGGGCACGTCAGAACCTCCAGCCACTGCAGTCCAACTCTAGATGCATGTGCCATCTTGTGCATCTGACTTTATGTAGGCCCTGGGAAATTCAATTCCGGTACTTAGGCTTTGCAGATAAGCATCATAATCACTGAGCCAATCTCTCCAGGCTAAAAGTGATAATCCTATTGTTGTATATTGTTTGGTTGGTTTTGTAAGGTAGGCTCACACTGTAAGCCAGGCTGACTTGGAATTCACTATGTAGTCTCAGGCTGGCCTTGACCTCAAAGCAATCCTTCTACCTCGGCTTACTGAGTGCTGGGATTAAAGCCATGCACCACCATGCCCTGTCTATATGATTTTAATTCTGTAACATATGCTATAATTAAAAAAAATCAATTTCAGATATATTAAGAATAAAATTCATTTTATATTTGTATTATTCAACATTTATATATTAATTTTTTAGAGGTAGTGCTTTTTACATTTTTAAGATTATATAGAATTTTTAACAAGGATGATCATGTCCTGTGAGAGTAAAGACAATATCACTTACTTTTCAAAATAAGCTACTTCTTTTTCTTTGTTTTCCTTGATTGCATTGGCAAGAACTTTAATTACAATGTATAGTAGAAAGAATAAAAACAAAAATCTTATCTTTCATGATTTTTATTAATATTGTGAAAAATTATTGCTATGAACTTTTGTGTATTCTTCCATATTCCCATTGTCATAATAAAATATTCAGATGGAGGATTTATTTGTGAGTATAGGAGGATGTTTGCTTTTTACATAAAGAAGATAAATATTCTGGAATATTACTTATAGAATTGTTTCTCCTTAATACTTCATCAGTAATATTTATCTAAATCAAGAGAAAAGCTCTTTTTCTAAAGTTATCTTGTTAGGATTTTATGTCAGTGCATAGAGTGCATGTAATAAAATTTATGTAATTTATGTAATTATTCTCATTCTGTTGGAGCTTTTAGAATATTTCAATTGCATGAATTCCCAGAAGTATCTTTTTAACATATACTCCTGAGTGTTTCTGTGTTTGAATCATAAGGTGAATTATGCTTCTCCAAGCATGGGTAACAATTTGGAATCCCACCAGTGAGATGCAAGGAAGCCATTGCATCTCCTTCACTTGTCAGCCTTGACCTTGTTGGGCCTGCATATTCTGAAAGTAGTGCTGGGTGACAAGTATCTGTGCTTCACTTTTCACTTCTTTGAATAATACCAAGGGAGCATCTTGCCTTATGCTTACCAGCCTCTTGGTTTCTCTTTCTTAAGTGGCTTCTTCTCCTCTTACCTGTATCCTAATATCAGCGTTGATTTCCTCAGGTTCATGGGTTACTAACAAGGTATTCCCCAATGCCTATGTAATTAAGATCTGGTTGTTATTTTGTTATTTCCCTTAATTTTCTTGCATATAGCCAGGAAATGTTTACTGCCAAATATCTATTTTACTGAAATCATATTAAATTTTGATTTTTACTATAGCATAACAATATGTAACATGATGGCCAGTAATATTTTGTAAGTTGGTTAAACTGAGATTTTTTTTTTTTTGAGTTAGGGTCTCACTGCAGCCCAGGCTAACCTAGAATTCACTATGGCCTCAGACTTCTGGTGATCCTCTTACCTCTGCCTCCCAAGTGCTAGGATGAAAGGTGTGTGCCATCACACCTGGCTTAAAATCTAAGAAGAGTATAAACAGGTACAAGTGGAATTAATCTTTTATTTTTTAATATTCATTTCTTTTCAACTTTTATTTATTTGAGGAAGAGAGAGAGGCAAAGGGAGAGAGAGAAAGAGAGAGAGAGAGAGAATGGGCATGTCAGGGCCTTTATTCAATGCAAAGGAACTCCAGTCACACGTGCCACCCTGTGCACCTGATATATATGGGTACAGGGGAATTGAACCTGGGTCCTTTTGCTTCACGGGCAAGCACCTTAAGCATTACGGCATCTCTCCAGCCCAGAATTAATCTTAAACTTAGTCCAAACTCTGATTTTTGTAGCCTTTGATTTTTGGATTTTACCTTATTGTACATTTATTGGTTTGATTTCATTGACTCTTTCATTACCCACATAATGTCAGATGCACAAGATAGCTTATGCATCTAGAGTTCATTTGCAGTGGCTAGAGGTCTTGGTGTGCCCATTGTCTATTTCTCCCTATCTGCCTCTCTATTTTTGGGATTATGATTATTTTGCTTTTATTGTTTTATTTTACTTATGTTGACTTATTCAAAATCCTATTCATTCCTTTCTTGTATCTTCATTTGAAAAATAGTACTATAAATGTTATTTCTCCATATTTTTGCTTTCCAATTATACATACTCCAGATCTTTACTTTCCAATTATATATTCTTCTGTATTATATTTGTAAAGAAAACTTCAACTTTACTTCACTTTCATTGTCTTAGATATATAGAGATTTATTTATTTTTTTCTCCAGTCAGTTGGGTTTTCTGGGCAGCTGATCCTCAGAGAGATGCTGCATCTAACCATCCACCTGCTTTTCTTTTCTCATTGCAGTAGAAGAAACACACACTGCAGGAATAGACACACATACTGTGGAGAGAAACGCACACTGCAGAACAGAAGAGCTTGGCAACATGTGCTTCCCAGTGTAAGTGAGTTCAGTGCTTGGTGATTTCCAAATAGGTCACACAGCCATGGCTGCCCAAGGAAGAGGTTGAGGAATTAGTTTCTTATGAACATCGGAAGGAAGAAATGTTTATATTGGTGAACTTCGATGATACCTGACATATTGGCTCAACTTTATACCATAAGTTCATCTTTTAACTTATATCAGTACTGACATGGGAATTGAGAGTGTAGAAGCTTTCTCATCTCTGATGTGCAGTAACGCAGGACCTAGAGTGCTCAACACTCATGGTTACACAAAGCTTTCTCTGAATTAGTGGCCTCTGGATTCTTGTATGAATTTCCATGAAACCCACAGATCAATAGGAGAAAGTTTAGAAAGATTTTATTATATTGCATATAGAGGTAGAACTTACAGAACTTAAGAATAGGAATGCCAGGGTTTCCAGAAATGGGAAATCCTACCTGTAGAACCAGACTGGGGTCTTTAAGGGAGTTTACAGCCCTGAACCAACCAGCTGACTCCAAGTGTCTGGGTGCTGCCAGGTTCTCAGAAAAGGGAATCATCTCTATTATATTCCTTCTTCTCCTAAGAAAGGAAGACAGGACTGGAGAGATTTCTCAGTGGCTAAGATGCTTGCCTGCAAAGCCTAAACACCCAGGTTTGGTTCCCCAGTACCAATCTAAAACCAGATGCACAAGATGGTGTGTGTATCCGGAGTTCATTTGTAGTGGCTAGAGGTCCTGGTGAGCCCCCGCTTTTTTTTTTTTTTCTCTCTCTACCTTTATCTCATATTCTCTCAAATAAGTAATAAAGAATTAAAAATAGGGGAGTTGGAGAGATGGCTTAATGGTTAAGGCAATTGCCTTCAAAGCCTAAGAATGCCTGTTCGAATCTCCAGGTCCCACATATAACCAGACACAAGTGTGCAATGTTGCACATGTGCACAAGAGGGCTTATATGTCTGCAGTTCATTCACAGTGGCTGAAAGGCCCTGGTGCAGCTATTCTCTCTCTTTGCCTCTTTCTTCCTCTTGTCTCTATGAAAAATAAAATAAAATAGCCAGGTGTGGTAGCACATGTCTTCAATCCTAGCACTCAGGAGGCAGAGGTAGGAGGACCGCTGTAAGTTGAAGGCCATCCTGAGACTACATAGTCACTTCCAAGTCAGCCTGAGCTAGCCTGAGACTCTACCTTGATAAAAACAAAAAAAATAAATAAATAATAAAAATAAAAGAAAGGAAGAGATAAGACCAGAGGCACATATTCTCCTCTGGTGAGGTTTTTGGGGAAAACAGAGAGAGAATGGGCACCCCAGGGCCTCTAGCCACTGCATACAAACTCCAGATTAATATGCCACCTGTGCATCAGCCTTATGTATGTACTGGGGAGTTGAACCTGGGTCCTTAGGCGTCACAGCAAGCACCTTAATTGCTAAGCCATCTTTCCAGCTCCAGCATTTCTTTTTTAAAAAGATGCTATCTATAGGTGTGTTGCTTACTTCTAGCCTTAGCAATTCTTTTATTTTTAAATATTTATTTTATTACTTTATTAGAGAGAAAGAATGAGAGGGAAGGGGAGAGAGAGGGTGGTAATGGGTACACCAGGGCCTCTAGCCACTGCAAATGAACTCCAGATGCATGTGCCACCATGTTCATCTGGTTTATGTGGAACCTGGAGAATGGAACCTTTGTCCTTAGGCTTCACAGGCAAATGCCTTAACCACTAAACCATCTTTTCAGCCATAGCCTTAGCAATTCTTAATACAATGTATAGAGTTCTTTTATCTAGCCAGGCGTGGTGGTTCATGCCTTTAATCCCAGCACTCGGGAGGCAGAGGAAAGAGGATCAACATGAGTTCAAGGCCACGCTGAGACTACATAATGAATTCCTGGTCAGCCTGGGCTAGAGTGAGTCCTTATCTTGAAAAATCCAAAAAAACAAAAAACAAAAAAAAAAAAAGAAAGAAAGAAAGAAAGAAAGAAAGAATTCTTTTATCTAAAAATAGACATCTTATTTTTCAAGTCAAGAAAAGTAGTTTTTCAATTTTTGTCTTTTTTTTTTCTTCATACCTTATTATATTTAGTTAGTTCTTTGGTCACTGCACTATTTTTTAGGAATAAATCTTTGCTTCCCAGTCATGGTACATGATGAAAAAGGACAGTGGAAGAGCAAATAAAAGTTTTATTGTCAGTAAAAAGTAAAGCAAACCTCTCTGAGACAGGAGGGATCCCAGAAAAATGAGCGGCTGGCTAGCATTCTGAAATGGAATTTATGCACTGAAAGAAGTTAAACTGAGATGAGTTTTAGTTCATAAGTTTAAGATTGTTTTGTGGGTCAGGGAGCAAAGTAAACTCAGAAAGTGTCTGCAGGTGGGAAAATTGCTCCAAAAGAGTTCCTAGAAGGAGGAAAAACCAGAGAACAGATGGTTGCCCTTTATCAGCATCTTGCTGAGTCAGGTTTAGGTTTGGACAAGAGCTGTCTTCTAGGCTCACTATGGCAGGGTAACCTTTTTTATGTTTGCTTTGGCTCATGCCTCTGACTAACTACCTACAAAAGAAGGCTACCTTGCTCCTAATCTCTATTAACTGCATAGTAATATTTTTAATGATTTCTTTCACTGTGAGTCTGTGAACATGAATAATGATGCTTACATTTGATCATGATGTGTCTTCCATTAATCATAACAGATCACAAGCTTATTAGTGGTGAATGAGTGTCAATTTTTAAATTTTACTGTAAAAGTGAAATATTTTAGTTGCTAAGGTAGTCTTTGTAAGGATCTCTTGGACATCTTGTTATATTTTCTTCTGTATTTTTAGATCTCACACAGGGCCATCTGTTTTAAATACTCCACGTGCTTTTTTCTCTCATTTACTCTAAATTTCCTTAGGTGATTTTTTTCTTGAATTTTTAGTGTCAAGTCTTAGTTGTGTGGCATAAAATGAAAAGAGTGGTAAACCAGCAAGTGGTAAATGGCAGAATTAGATTATTTTTTTCAGTTTAAAGTTAAGTAAACTGCTTGAAAGTATATTTTATTCACTCTTCCAAAACATACATTCTTTGAGGTGATTACAGCATTTTGGATTTATGATTAGTTTTTCAAGGTAGGGTTTCACTTGAGCCCAGGCTGGCCTGAAATTCACTATGTAGTCTTAGGCTGGCCTCAAACTCATAAGGACCCTCCTACTTCTACCTCCTGAGGGCTGGGATTAAAGGTGCATGCCACCATGCCCAATTTCTCTCTTCCTTTCTTTCTCTTTCTTCCTTTCCTTCTATTTATCTTTCTTTCTTTTTTTCCTTTCTTTCTCTCCTTCTTTCTTTCTTCTTTCTTTCTTTCTTTCTTTCTTTCTTTCTTTCTTTCTTTCTTTCTTTCTTTCTTTCTTTCTTTCTTTCTTTCTTCTTTCTCCCTTCCTTCCTTCCTTCCTTCCTTCCTTCCTTCCTTCCTTCCTTCCTTCCTTCCTTCCTTCCTTCCTTCCTTCCTTCCTTTCTTTCTTTCTTTCTTTCTTTCTTTCTTTCTTTCTTTCTTTCTTTCTTTCTTTCTTTCTTCTTTCCAGGTAGGGTCTCACTTCAGTAAAGACTGATCTGGAACTCACTCTGTAGTTTCAGACTGGCCTTGAACTCACAGTGATCCTCCTATCTCTACCTCCAAGTGCTGGGATTAAATGTATATGCCACCACACCTGGGTAATGCCTTTGTTTATAGTTTGTTTCTCTAGGTCATGTCAGATTTAGTAGAAGAAAAATAAACATGTTTTGCAAACACTAGTAGACTAATTGCTAATTTTGAGAGCCAAGTTTAGAAGTTTAGGGATGTCTTCATCTTTGTCATATGTCATATCAAAAATCTTTAATTATTTCAGTTAATGAATAAACCTGTGGGAAAGGGAATAGAGTTGAAGGGATAGGAAGATGAAGAGGTGGTGACTTCCAGAACTGTGAAATGGTTATCTAAATGCTTTCACACAAATTTCACCCAACCCTTCCCATGTTGTTTCCCTCTCTAACTCCTCAGTAATAGAGATAACTAATGCTTTTAGTCTATAAAACTTTTGAGATTCTGCAGTATAAACTAGGTAATTTTCACTTTCTACTTTCTCAGATGTTATCTGCCAGTCACCTGTGCTTTTCTGTGCCTTCTACTGCACCCTCTGCTCTTCACCCATGTTTATCAGGTTAGGCCTTAATGTTTCTTCTATTGAAAGACTCACTGGATTTTTAGGGAAAATTGACATTATATGTGCCATTTAGTGCAGAAATTCAAAGTTCAATTTAAATGCCAGGTTTTTATCAAAGGAAATCTAGAGGATATTTGTTCCCTCCAATTGCCTCTGCAAAATTCTGACTGCACATTTCAGACTTTGCATTCCCATTGTTTATGTACACTGTGCTCTCTCCTCAGCATTTGGTCTGAGTGTCTGTGATCCCTGGGCAGTGCATTTGTTTTCTGCCCATGGCAGGGTTGAGCAGGACTGTGTTCTATTTCATTTCAGGAATTATTTCACATTTCAGCTTTGAGGCAAAATTTCTTCTTTGAGTGAATATGTGGCTTACCTGACTCTTCCTCCTCTGTGCAACCACTAAGATGTCTTCTCTGGCTTCATTAGTGGATCGTGTTCCTAGTCAGTCATTTCATGAACGGTGCAGCATGAGTTGTAAAAACACAGGACACATGAATCTAGATGCTGGAGTTTCAGGAGGTAGTTTTATGGGCATGGAAAGGTACAAGTAATAGCAATGTCTCCCACAGTATGAACTGCAAGCCAAGTTGTCCTAAGAGCCTTGTCTTACGCACATGTATGGGTTTGTCTTCCTGTGTGAAAATTTCTACCAAAGTGGGAGGGAAAGTTTTCCATTATGTATGAGCTTTGGGATTTTTTTTTTTAAATCTTTATTTATTTATTTGAGAGTGAGAGTGAGAGAGAGGGAGAGAGAGAGAGGAAGAGAGAGAATGGGCGTGCCAGGGCTTCCAGCCACTGCAAACGAACTCCAGATATGTGTGCCCCCTTGTTCATCTGGCTAACATGGGTTCTGGGGAATAGAGCCTTGAACCGGGGTCCTTAGGCTTCACAGGCGAGCACTTAACTGCTAAGCCATCTCTCCAGCCCAAGCTTTGGGATATTAATTAAGCTTTCTTTTTTTTTAAAAAAATATTATATTTGTTTATTTGAGATGGAGAATATGCAGATTGATGATGCAGGAAGGGAGACAGAATGAGTGCGCCAGGGCCTCTAGCATCTGCAAATGAACTCCAGATACATGTGCCACCTCTTGCATTTGGTTTTACGTAGGTACTGGGGAATTAAACAGGGGTCCTTTGACCTTGCCAAAAAATGTATTTAGTGCTAAGCCATCCTTCCAGTCCATTAGCTAAAGTTTGTGGGCTGGAGAGATAGCTTAGCAGTTAAGGCACTTGCCTGCAAAGGACCCAGGTTTAATTTCCCCTGACCCACATAAACCAGATGCACAAGGTAGTGCATGCATCTAGAGTTCACTTGCAGCAGCTGGAGGACCTCTTTCTCTCTCTCTTTCTGTCTCTCTGTCTGCCCATTTCTCTCAAATAAATAAAATAAAAACATTTTTATTTATTTGAGAGAGCAAGGGAGAGAGAAAGAAGCAGAAAGAGAGAGAATGTGTATACCAGGGCCTCCAGCTGCTGCAAATGAACTCCACACCCATGTGCCACCTTGTGAATCTGGCTTGCATGGGTTCTAGAGAATTGAACCTAGGTCCATTGGCTTTGCAGGCAAGCCTCTTAACCACTAAGCCATCTCTCCAGCCCTGTTTTTGTTCAAAAGTTTGTTTCTGTTAGTTCCATCCTTCTTCCCTCTTGCTCCCTGTTTCCTTCCTTCCCTCTTTCTGTCTGTCAGTCACATACATTACATATACAATTATATAAAACATGCCTGTACATTTGGAAATGCATACATTTCTCACTGGGAAACTAGGAAAGGAATTTTGGTAAATTTTAATGGTAGTAAAGACAATTATATTTTCTATGAGTTTGCGTTTATCTTCTGGTTCAGCTCTGAGTCCTATAAGGTACTAAGGACATATAACAGAAGCTTTCTATAATCTGGATATGTATGCACCACACTTTGAGATCTTTTTTAGCAGAGT
Source organism: Jaculus jaculus (assembly GCF_020740685.1). Taxonomy (NCBI): domain Eukaryota; kingdom Metazoa; phylum Chordata; class Mammalia; order Rodentia; family Dipodidae; genus Jaculus; species Jaculus jaculus. The sequence continues at coordinate 145,747,800 of NC_059105.1, read as the reverse complement.
GGAAGAGGAAGGTGGAGAGGACATCTCCTGGGATTTGCCATCACATCTCTGAGCACAAGAAGAGTCCATGGGAACATGTGCTGAGGAAAAGCTGCCCTTGCAGATGTCCCAGGAAGGACAAGGTTGTACTGTGTGCCACTTGTGTCACTTGGAGGGTAATCTTGGTTACTTGCAGAATCACTGATCTGGGAGAAGGACTGTAGGGGGAAAGCCATTTTCCAACTGCTGAAAAATCTTTCAGTTTATGTTAGGTGGGACAAAGACCCAGTGAAATTTGAGTTACTATTAGAAATGTGATGCCATTTAGTAACTAGATTCATGAAACCCCAGTGGTGCTCGAGGTAGTAATAGTTACTAGACATAAGCCCCGTTTTCCTTGAGTGATGGCGATACTTTCAATATGAAAACAACCGTATAAAGCAGCATTCTACCATTCTTACAAGGGGAGAGCTTCTCTTTAACTTGAATTTCATCCCTGACTATAAATGTGTATCAAACATTTTTGCCAAATTTCATAGGAAGTATAAATACTGGATTACCTAAACTAGTAAGTTATTTCCAGCGCATCTGACCTCAAACATCCCTTAGAAATGGAATGTTAAGCAGATATGATTTGTAGTACATTAAAAGAAAACAAACAAGAAACACCAAACAAAACAGGACCTTAACTACCTGAGAGGACAAAAACAGATAGTTTTAAAATGTTTACAAAGAAAATATTAGCTACAGAAATTAATGAAGTCATAATGTCATATTCGAGACCAGTGGTCCAAAATCAGTGTCTTAAGGTTCCTTAAGAGGTACTAAAGGAAAGATTAAATAAATTTAAAGAAAGTAGCAACCTAATCTTCAACATGCTTACCTGAGCAATCACTTCTTGGAATATATCACTGAATTTTCAAATTCTAGTTATGTGGTATCTAGCAATCATTTCTTTTTTGCCCCTTTCTTTCTTTATAAATCATTTGCAAAACAGAGTGATAATATCCATGGAAGTCCATTTAAAATAATTCTTTTCTTATTCATCTTGTCTTAATACTTCCAGCATTAACCAAAAGTGCAATCTCAGAGTCTCCTCGGAGACTTAAGGTAGGTTTTTAGCTAAGAATGCCTGCAAAATAATAATAAGAAATCACAAATTACATAGTTCCAAAACATATTGATACAGGTGTAAAGGTTTGTTTTCTAAATGGGAAGAATAGGACAATAATGAATCTGACCAAAGGTCATCAGAGCAAACATTAAATTCTAATGCTTCAAGTCTGGCATCCAGGGCACATAGTGGCATGAAGTGTGCTCCAGAGGGTTGGGAAGTTACAAGTAAGTGGCTTTGCTGGTTTTGGCCCACATGGCAACTCTCTGGCTGGCTCTGCTTGCTCCCTGGTTTCTCTTGGCAGGAGCTACATGTTTCTGGCATGTCCATTGGAAAATGATACTACCCAGGGCTCAGGAAATGTGGAGAAGGTGGTAGAAATAACACTTGTATTGCTGTCTCTGCTGGCTGAGGAGCTTCTCATTGGAGATGGCAGTAGATTCTGAGGAAACCAGAAACTCAACAGGGGGCTGAAAATGTGTCTATTGAGGGCTCATATGAGACAATAAGCCTGTTCAGAGGAAGATGAGATATCCCTGTCTCACCATCAAGGCACTGGGAACATTGTGGAAGAGTTAGAGTAAAGAATATAAGAGCCACAGAATGGTGGGGAGTACCATGGGATTTATACTCTGAACATGAACTAACTGGCACCTTCATGACTTCACAGTAGATTTTGTTATCTCCACAAAATCTACATAAAACCATGGCTGTCAAAATTTTAACCTAGAAGACAGAGGAGGACAAAAAGAATGACACAACAGAACAGAGGAAAGACTACTTAGCCAGAGGAGGCGGTTCATTAAGATGGAGGTGTGAGAGAGAGGATAGAGGGGAGTAATGGGAAAGGATCATGTTCATTGACACTATGTTATTGAATTACAATTTTCAACAAAATTAATTTTTTTTAGATTCAGAAACATTTTGGATTTTGAATTTTAAATTATACAGTCTCATGTGGCCATTTCTGTTGGAAATCTCTTCCAAATTCTCTAACCTTCCACTCTTTAATCTTGGCAATTTCTCTTTCCTACAAATATTTCTGTTGTACTTTGTTAGAGATAGGAAACTCCTCCAGTTGAACACTCTTCTTGACTGTTCCTATCTGCCTTCTTTGGCTTGTATCTTTCTGCAGCAAATATAATTGGTATGTTCACTTATTCTGTTCTATTTTTCATTCTATTTTAGTAGCAGAATAAGTAGCCTTTTCCCTTCAACTCAGCATGTCATGTGTGCACTGATCTTTCCTGTTTTATTTTTTTTTCTAAATACACATCATTGTTTCCCTCCTTAATTTTTCTATTAATTTCCCCTCCTGTTTACAAACATTCTTAACCTTCCTGAATGTTTCAATATCCAGCCCTCCACCCACCCATTTTCCTATTTGCCTTCTCTTACAGATGCTTCATTTAGTATCATTTTATTTTTCCCATCTTAAACCGTTCGCAAGCTGGTGGCATGGGAAGAGCAAGTTTGGGGTCTCAGGAAGGCCTGTGTTTCAGACCTCACCTCTGGAACATACTGACAGTAAGGAGGTTAGGTAAGATAACACACAGATTATACTTCCTTTTGCACAGAACTGATTTCATTTTTACTTTGTTAAAATACCTAGCACCACGTTTATTTTTAGTTTCTGTGTGCCATGCTGCATGTGGTGCATGTGGATGTTAGAGGACAACCCGGGAGGGTTAGTTTTCTCCTTTGACCTTGTTTCCAACAGTCTCTCTTGTTGCTCTTTCCACAGAGAATGCCAGGATAGCGGGCCCATGAGCTTTGGGGTTCTCCTGTCGCTGCTTCCCTTTGACGTAGGTTTGTTAGGATTACAGACACTTGCACCACTTTGTCTGCTGGGGATCTGAACTCTGCTGGATAGCCTTTCAGAACAAGTGGCTTTAACCCCTGAGTCATCTTTCTAGCCCAGCACTATACTTTTTTCCACAATAAACATTTATATAATAAAATTAATTTCAATCTTCTGCTGGAAATATTCTCTCTGTATATTCTCTCCAATAACTCGGTAAATTTCCAGGGAAAGGGAATATCTAATCTATTGTTACAATCTTCCAAAGACATAGTATACTGCACAATATCTTCAGAACCAGAGGCCTCAAGGTATGAACTATATGGTGAGTATGGCCAAGATTGAGTACTTGTCAACAACACAGAATTAGAAACTTAAGTGTGGGTCCAGTAGTTTGTGGCTTAACAACCCTCTGGTACTACTGACAGTAGCTAAAATTTGGGAAAGCTCTTATAAACATGCTGCAGATGTTTATTGGGTGGAAGACAGGACAAGCATGACCGCCTTTCATTTTTTTTTTTTTTAAACATGACAATGTAATCATCTCTTCTGCTGAAACCACTGCATGACACTTTGGGCATTATGAGATACTTTGAATTTTTTTTTGCTTATTTTTATTTATTTATTTGAGAGCAAGAGAGAGAGAGAGAGAGAGAGAGAGAGAGAGAGAGAGAGAGAGAGAGAGAGAGAGAGAGAGAATGGGCATGTCAGGGCCTCCAGCCACTGCAAATGAACTCCAGATGTGTGTGCCCCTTGTGCATCTGGCTAACATGGGTCCTGGAGAATCAAGCCTAGAACCAGAGTCTTTAGGCTTCACAGTCAAGTACTTAACAGCTAAGCCACCTCTCCAGCACATACTTTGAATTTTGAACAGGACAAATTAGTGAGCCTTTATTTCCTGGTAGTGCTTTTTAGAATGCTGCATTTCATGAGGAATTAAAAAAATATGAATTATGGGGGCTGGAGAGATATCTCAGCAGTTAAAGGCACTTGCTTGCAAAGCCTGAAGGCCTGGGTTGAATTCCTCAGTACCCACAAGAAGCCAGATGTACAAAATGGTGCTTGTGTGTAGAGTTTCTTTGCAGTGGCACTTGGCCTTAGCATGCCTGTTTTCTCTCTCTTTGTATAACTGCAAGGGTAAGTACTGAAATTCTCCATACATGTTTATAAATCAATCACCAATTTAAATTCAATGGGAAAAATAAAAAAAGAAAAGCTTCTCAATGTTCACTTGAATTTTTTTCCAGTGTAATAGGAGGTTCAAGGGAAGGTACATGTAGCTCATGAGGTTCCTGCTAAAATAATTTGGTTGAAAATGTCTGTGGGGGAAGTTGTCTAAGATTTTGCAGTTCTAACAAGCTCCCAGTGGGATGCCGTTACCTGTCACTTAGGTACCACCTCACTAAGCAAAGGGTTACCACATACTGTGGCTTTGAGTGTAAGAGGGAAACTCAAGTTATTGTAACTATGGAAGAAACTTTAGAGGTTGGCAGGATATTGTATGTCTACTTCAATTTCTTCATTTTTGAAGCATGCATATAAAGTGTTTACAAGGATGCCTGACATAATAAATACCCATTAAAGGTGATTCATTATTCAAATAAAATCATCAACACAAAGTTTAAAAAGTGTTAATTGTTGTGGCTTTATCTGCTGGACTTGTGTACAGACAAGGCAGCAATTGATTAGCCCTTTCACATTTTCTTTCTGGAAAATGGGGACAGTAAAACAACTCCACTCCTTATAATGGATTTATCCCCAAAATGGTTTCTTTAGTGCCAACTTCAGCATCTGTCAGTAGCTGAAAACACAGGTGCCACTTCCTGAAAACTAAGACCTACTTTGGATATCACCCTGGCAGAAGGAAAGAGAGCTGTTGCCCATTGACTGAATACATTTTGTGTTTTACACTGCATATTAAGGGTGCTTTTTTTTTACACTGTTGTCTGTCTTATAGCACATTGACCTCAACATCTAAGATTTAAATAAGTAACTTATTGTTAGATTTGTGATGAGTATGACACCTTAATTGAAGAGTTTGGTGCACTTATCATATGCTAGTCAACATCGATGGGAACACTACCTTTTAAACTACATAGTTTAACAAGATAACCTTTCCTTTGTTTTCCTCTTCTTTTCTACTTTGTGTTATCGTGTGTGTGTGTGTGTGTGTGTGTGTGTGTGTGTGTGTGTGTGTGTGTAATATATGTGGTATGGTGTGTGTATGCCATGCACAGTGTATGTACATGTGTTCTGAAGTGTATGTTCCTGTGTGTACATGTTGGAGGCCAGAAAATAGCATCAGATGTCTCCTCTATTGCTTCTTCACTGGGGTTAGGGACGTGAATGGCCGTGCCTGGCTTTGTATGGGGGTCTGAGGATTGAATTCAGGCCTTTTGAACTTCTACCTGCTGCACCGTCTCCCAGACCAAGTCTTTCTTTTCCATTCATAAAAATCAAAAGCAATAAACCTAATAAACCATTCTTATTGTTTGCCGAGAGTTTCTAGTCATTGAGTTTAATTTCTGAGTGACTACCAAATTCAATCATATTCTATGAAGCTCTTTAGAAATGCTTTTGGCAACTATAGACTTTTAAATATAAGAAGTGAATAGTCAATCTAAACTGTAATGATTCTTTATTTAAAACAAAGAGATATGTGCTTCTGAACTAAAATATAATGGATTTATCCCCAAAATGATTTTGAAAGCCATTGGATTTAACAGCTAAGACAAAGTGTGCAGATACTTATGACATCATATTTCTTCATGGAATTAAGTAGGAACAGAGAAGCCAATGCAATTTCCTGGATCTCAAGTGCCAATACACAATATTTTTAAGTAATTCTGTGTTCAATTTTCATTGTCAAAGATGTGGCTATTTTGGCATGAGATGATTATGTGTGGAAATGTCCCACTAGTCTTTATTGTGATATTTTATTTTTTCTTCTATTAAAATGCTATTAAGAATTAAGTAATGTGCTGGGTTTAATTAAAACATGTTCTGATAATGTTTGGCTGAAGTAAAGTAACACTTTGTAAGGAGTCAATGCTCTACATCTATGTTAGCTTTCTATATTATCAAGAACCAATTTATCCCTTGTGATAAATCAGTTTTCTATTATTTTCATTGGTTAGAGCAGGGGATAATGGTTTTCTGATAAGTAGACATGAAAAAAAATCAAGTAAGGTGGAGATTTTTTCCTTACTTTTCATGGCTTCATTTGACTTTAGGAATATTAAATATTACAATGAGATTTTAAAGTGTTTGTCCTTTCTTTCCTTTTTTGTTGTTATTGTATTCCCTTAATAATTTCTCAGTCATATTGAGAGAATTTTTTTTCTTAATTTTCACATTCTAATGTTTTGACATTAATTCTTAAATTTTTTAGAGAGGAAATTTTTTTGTTCATTTTTATTTATTTGAGAGCAACAGACAGAGAGAGAAAGAGATAGAGTGAGAGAGAGAGAGAGATAGGGAGAGCGAGAGAATGGGCACGCCAGGGTCTCCAGCCACTGTAAACGAACTCCAGATGCATGCGCCCCCTTGTGCATCTGGCTCCTGGGGAATTGAGCCTCAAACCAGGGTTCTTGGGTTCCACAGGCAAGCACTTAACCACTAAACCATCTCTTCAGCCCAAGAGGGAATATATTTTAAGCAGCATCAGTAATCAAGTTTCAAATACCCATCATGATTCCTGTAAGAAAAGCTTTATTTGTGTACATCAATTGATTTCTTTTTACTGTAAATTTTTCACTAAAAGTTATTTAAATACCCATTTTAATATCACATTTCCTCTCTCCAAATCATTTTTCTTCTTTGCTTCAAATTTTCTGATAAATAATTGCTATTTCTGTTACTTCAAGTTTTCTGTCACATAATTCCTATTTAATAGCCATGAAAGGGGTCAGGTATTGGCTAAACAACAAGAGGAAAGTTTATATAGGCTTGATATGAAACAGCTTTTGAAATGCCTTAAACTTATGAATAGGAAATAGCATTAGATAGCATCATAAAGGCTCTCTACCACTCTCTGGGGAAGTGCTTGCTGAATAGCACACATAGCTCTCTACCACCCATGTGGGAGCTGTCAGTTAATAAATGAACTGGGCTGGAGAGATGGTTTAGTGGTTAAGGCACTTGCCTTTGACACCTATGGACCCAGGTTCGACTCCCTAGAACCCCCATAAGCCAGATGCACAAAATGGCACATGCATTTGGGGTTCATTTGCAGTGGCCAGAGGCCCTGGCACACCTATTCTCTCTCTCTCTCAAGTAAATAAATTAATTTAAACCAAAAATATTTAAGAGCTGGAGAGAGAGCTTAGCAGCTAAGCCAAAGGACACAGGTTCAATTTTCCAGTACCCACATAAGCCAGATGCACAAGGTGGTACATGCCTCTGGAGTTTGTTTGCAGTGGCTGAGGGCCCTGGTGTGCCCATTTTCTCTTAAAAAATAAAAAAAAAGAAAAAAATATTTAAAAATAAATGAACCATTACTTATCCACATTAGACTCTGCCCCTCTGTTCACCTGAAGATTTGATCAGAATGCTTGATGCTTATAGCAGGGAGTCTGGATGGTTCTGTTCCAAAGATGACCAGATGTAGAAGTTACATACCTTAAAACCTTTCTTTAAGGACAAAAATATTTTTTTTCAAAAATATTATTAAATCTTTGACCATGGGACAAAATGGAATGTTAAATCATATGTTTCATTGTAAATAGATTTTTGCAAGAGAGATAGAAAACATCTAAACTCCTGATTCTGTCTCAGAAAGAAGGACCCAATATTTCCTGACAGTCTACAGTTGACGAGCATTCTTCTATAGGTAAATATTATATACAGTCAGTATATAGGTGAAAATCTTTTAGGATTAGATTGGATTATTGGGAAAATGCCCACAACTATTTAAAACTGTGCTTTGAAAATGTCATCAAAATCCAGCAAATTAAGAAAAATTGGTGAAATAAGTAAGGGTGCTATTTTCCTGATGAACGGAATACCAGCACAATGGGGAAGGAGACCAAACAGAGAAAAATCAACTCCTACCAAATCAGAGAGCCAGAGCCCCAGAGGCCCCCAACACCTCATCACGGAAGCAGACCAAAAATGAACCCAACATGGCTCAGGGAAATTTTGCAGAAGAGGGGGTGGAAAGAATGTCAGAGCCACATGTTGGGTCATGATATGCAGAGACATTTATCGTACCAATAAGTGTGGGCTAACTCCACAATGCATGACCCATATAACCTCAATAAGGAGGGGCCAATGGTGAGGGGGTAGGTCACGGATGAGCCTAATAATGGTACCAAACTGTATGTATTTTCTGAATACAAAACTAATTAATAAAAAAATAAAATTTAAAAATCCAGCAAACTACAATGTGACCACAGCAATCTGCACTCCTATTCTCTTACTTCACAGGGCTGCCTCTACTTGGTAGTCTCAAGCATGTTCTTTCTTTAAAAATGTATTTATATGCAAGGAGAGAAAGAGAGAGAGAAAGAGAGAGAGAAGGAGAGGGAAACTGAGCATGCTAGGGCCTTTAGCCACTCCAAATGAATTCCAGACACATGTGACACTGCACTTCTCACTTTATGTGGGTTCTTGAGAATTGAACCCTCATTGTAAGGTTTTGCAGGCAAGTGCCTTAGCCACTCAGCAATCTCTCCAGGACTCAAGCATATTCTTAGTAGCATTAGGTAAGCAGAGTTTTGCTGTAAAGTGGAGGAGAATAATACTTAAATCCAAATTCCTTTAGTTTTATAGTCTTTACACTTAGTGATTCTCCCACTTGGATTGCTACCTAACATGACAAGCTATAGGAAGAAGCTAGGTGAATCAGGCTGAGTTCCTGTTTGAGTTAACAAATCTTGTAAAACATAGTGGATGCATCTGGAGTTCATTTGCAGTGGCTGGAAGCCCTGGTATGCCCATTCTCTCTCTCTCTCTCTCTCTCTCTCTCTCTCTCTTTATCCCTCTCTCAAATAAATAAAAAAAATAAAAATAAATCTTGTAAAATTCCTATTTGTCAGGCTGGAGAGATGGCTTAATGGTTAACATGCTTGCCTGCAAGGCTGTAGAACCCAGATTCAATTCCCCAGTACCCACATAAGCCAGCTGCACAACGTGGCTCAGGTGTCATGAGTTTGTTTGTAGTGGCTTGAGGCCCTGAAACATCATACTTTTTCTCTCTCTTTCTGTGACTGTGTGTGTGTGTGTGTGTTTGTGTGTGTGTGTGTGCACTTCTCTCTCAAATAAGTAAATAAATAAAATATTTAAAAACATCTCTTCTCTTCTGGTGCCATCATTGCATATCCAATTCAACCCTCATAATTTCAGGATTGATTCCATGGTAACAAAGTTGGCTTCAGGATATATAGCTTTCTTATATAATGTTGACTATTATTGTCCTGATGTTGAAATAATGTTCAACTAGTCTTACAGTTCTTGAAGTCACCCACTACCACTGTGTTTGGTGTTATCTGTGACCTTAGTTCTAATAGCGTTTGTTTGATGAATTTGGGAGCCCCCATGTTAAGTGTATATGTTTAGGATTGTAATGTCCTCCTGTTGGAGGGTGCCTTTAATCAATATAAAGTGACCTTTCTTATCTTTCTTAACTAATGTTGGACTGAAGTCTACCTTGTCAGATATTAGGATAGCAACCCCTGCTTGTTTTCTAGGTTCATTTGCTTGAAACACCATTTTCCAACCTTTCACCCTAAGATAGTGTCATCCTTTGTAGAAAGGTGGGTTTCTTGGAGGCAACAAATTGAAGGATCCTGCTTTCAAACCCAGTCTGTGAACCTATGCCTTTTGGTTGGGGCATTGAGACCATTGATATTAAGAGATAATATTGAAAGGTATGTATTCATTTTTGCCACTTTTTTGTAGTTCTTCCGGTTTTACCTTTGCTCTCTTGTGTTAACTAGTATTTGAGTATTGTTTGTTTTTTCCAGGTTCCTTATACGTGTGCTTTTCTTTTACTTTAGCATGGAGGATTCTTTAAAGTATTTTCTGTAGAGCTGGTTTTGTCTTTAAATACTCCTTTAGCTTGCTTTTGTCATGGAATGTATTTCTTCGTCTACTTGAATGGATAGTTTTGCAGGATAAAGTAACCTTGGTTGACAGTTGTTATCTTTCAGGACTTGGAATACATCACTCTAAGCCCTTCTGGCTTTTAAAATTTGTATTGAGTAATCTGCTGTAATCCTGATAGGCTTGCTTTTGTAGTAACTTGATTTTTCTCTCTGACTGCTTTCAATATTTTTTCTTTGGTTTGTGTGTTTGGTAGTTTGATTATAATATGGCGAGGAGAGGTTCTTTCCAGGTTTTGTCTGGCTGGTGTTCTGAAGGATCCCTGTATCTGCATTGACACCTCTTTCCCAATTTGGGGGAAGTTTTCTTCTATGATTTTGTTGAAGATGCCTACTATGCCTTTGGAGTGAAATTCTCCTTCTACTATGCCCTGAATTCTTATATTTGATCTTTTCATAGTGTCCAGAATATCTTGAAATTCCCACTCATACTTTTCTATAAGCTTGTCTTTCTCTTTGTTGGACTGTATTAGATCTGCCACCTGGTCTTCTAGCTTAGATATTCTGTCCTCTCCTTTATCAATTCTACTGGTGAGATTTTCTACAGAGGTTTTTTTTTTTTTTTTTAAATTTCATTGCTGGTAATTCTGACTGATTTTTCTTTATTATTTCTATTTCCTTATTTATGTCTAGTATTGACCTCTTTATTTCATAAAATTGGTGTCCTGTGTTTTCTTTGATTCCTTTGATTTACTCTTTCATTCTTTTAATTTCTTCTTTGACTTCTTTGAACATATTTATAATCCATTCTTTTGAAATCTTTCTCAGGCATTTCCTCTAACTCGTTTTCACTGGAGGTCATTTCTGATGCATTAATACTTTTTGGTGGATTTATATTGTCTTGATTTTTGGTGTTTCTTGTTGTTGCAATATATATTTTTCCATTGTGGATTATTTTATGATTGGATTTTCTAGTTAGCTGGGTATTATTAGTTGTATCAGTCAATCTCATGTTATATAACTTCAGGGTAGGTGTTTAAGGCATTAGGTGTGGCTCTCAAGACTCTCAGAATATCTACAAAAGTGACCTTAGGTGTTGGGTTTGCATACTATGAGAGTATTCAAGTAGGCTGAGTGGAACCAAATACAGATAGATTCTAAAATTTAACTAAACAATGTACACTTTCAATGAAAAACAGCTCAGCATCTTTATACAAGGGTAGGTATTATGACAACCAGATAATCTAACTGTCCTTTACGGTGTGTGGTGCCCCACCCACACCCTTAGTCCTGACAACAAGGAGGTTAAGATTTCTAATCTGTTGAGGGTTCCAAGTCAGCTTGTGAGCAGGTGAGACCCTTCCCTGGTGTAATCCCAGTTACCTCTGCTCCTGCTTGTGTCCCATTGTTGGTTCAAGTAAGTGTGGCCAGGTCCTTGGACCGCTGCTCTGTTTGCTGGAGTTGGTCACTGGTGGAGGGGGAGGGGAGGCTCTTGATGCTGCTCTCTCTCGCTGGTTCACGTGTTCTTCTACCTTGTGATCTGCTCCTCCATTGTTCACTGCTTCTCTCCCTTCACGTTTCTAGAGTTTACGGTGAGCTCCAGTGTGAGTGGAAGCTCCCCTCACCTGGCTTTTCCTGTGGCTCAAGCTGAGCCTGGCGGCTTTCTGGTGCGCCACTGCTGCTGCTGTGGTCCGGGGACCTGCCAGAGCTGCTTCTGCCGGCCTGTGCGGGCTCTGGATGTTCTGGATCTCTCCTACTTCTCCACTGCTGTTCCAATTTCCTATACACCTCACTTTTCAGTAAAAGTGTGTATTTTGCTGGCTTTTTTTTTTTTTTTTTTGCTTTTTTCCCACCCAGGCTGCTTTGGCGTGGTACCTACGCTGCCATCTTAATAGGAAACTACAGTGTTTTTTGTTTTAGTTAGCTAGGGCTGCCCTAATGAAGTTTCAAAAACTAGGCAGCTTAAACAATCAAATTTATTAACTCAGTTTTAGAGGTTAAAAGCCTGAGAGCAAGGTGCATCCAGACCTTATTCTTCCTGAGGCATATCCAACAGAATCTCAGAATGTCTGTGGTGGAAACAGCTCCTGCTTCTCTCATAGCTTCTGTTAGGCCCTTGGCTTGTAACAATACAAACCCAACCTTAACATTATGTTACCCCCATGTACATTTTTCTGTTTCTAAACTCCCCTCTTCAGCCAGGATCATGATGTTTGCTTGCATATCTAGCTGAACCTGGTTTGATCCCGCAGCATCCATGTAAAGTTGGACACAAAGGGCACAAGCATCTGGTGTTCATTTGCAGTTGCAGGAGTCCCTGGTGCACCCCTTTGCACACATATAAATAAATTATGAACACAAAAATCAAATTAAAAACTTCCCATCAAACTTTACTGCTCTATAGGATACCAGTCATATTGGATTTGATAACTGCCTTTTCCAAAATTGCCCATCTTAAGTAATTACTGCTTCAATCTTAATTCCAAATCAGGTCACATTGTCTGGAACATAAGAATTTGAGGAAAGGGACACAAATCAATTCATAGTAGTGACCTTCAATAAGGTGTTTTTTTTTTTTATGTGATTGACACTCATCTACTATCTTTTATTTGGTTACATTGGATACATTGGATAATTCAGAGTAGATCTATTGAATATATCTATTTACTAGGCTGGTCATAACAATGTATCACAAACAACTGGGTGGCTTAGCCAACACAAATTTATTTTCTCCTGGGTTGGGAGACTAGAAATCAAGATGAAGGTGCCAATGTGCTTGGTTTCTTTCTGAGGCCTCTCTCCTTGACTTGCTGATAGCCAACTCATCCCTGCCTTGTCCTCACAGGGTCATGCCTCTGCAGGGGCATACCTTCTTATAAGGAGAGAAAGTGTTTTTCTTCTTATAAGTACACTGGTCATATTGGATTAGGGCATATGCAGACAATTCTATTTAACCTTTATAATGGTCTTATGTCCAAATATAGGTATATTCTGGGGGTATATGGGTTGGGACTTCAATATGATTTAGCCACAACTGGTGATCTGTTATATTTTATTCTTATTAAAATTTCTTTCCTAACAATAAAAATTTATTTTTCTATTGTAATTTTCAGTTACTATTCTTCATGCCAATTGTATTAGTCCAAGCATTAAGTAGCACTTTTAGTTCTGAAGATTTTTCTTTACTCGTAAGTTTAAAAAAAGGAGAAGTGAAAGATAATCTTTAACATTGAAGATATTCAATCTGTGCAGGAGAACAAAAAGGAAGAAAAAATTGTGTGAGCTCAGAGAATAGGAATAGACTTCCTTCATTTGTATCTTTATTTTGTCTAACAAGAGCCATGTGTCTCCTGAAGAGTTGATCACCAGGGAAATTATGAGATTAACAAGAGCACTTTCCTCTCCCTGTTAGACATTTGTATATCATCTTAAAGGAAAGATTTAATCAACTTCTTTGTCCATTTTTAATGTTTTTGGTAACTTTAGTGCATGTTTTGGAATTAAAATACATATAAGAAGTGTGGTTGACAAGTGTTGTGTCATACAACACTTCCTTTTATAGACTGTTTCCTTAGCAATACAGAGTTTCTCTGTTCTATATAATCCAACTTGCTTATATTTGTTTTTGTTACTTACACTTCTAGTGTCATATACACATCATATCAAATCATTGCCAAGTAAATCTTTTTCTTCCTCTGTTTTCTCCCAGGTGAGAAATGTTTTTCTTTTGTTTAAATCTTTACTTTTTTTTTTTTTTAAGGCTTAATTGATTATTTGACTTTGTTCAAAATTCCTCTGGTGCAACATTACAGGCAAAGTCTTTGACAAATGATTCTCCAAAGTGTCCAAATACTGAAACCCCCCATTTCTGGTGCTGGACAAAAAGTGAGGAGTTAAGTCATCCAGGATACTGTGCATGTCCTCAGGACTTCAGAGCATGCACTGCTGTCACAGGATAGAGGAGCCTTATTTGTGAGTCCTGGTGCCAGGGTGAAGCCTTCTTCAGTGGTCACTCAGCTAGATTTCCTGAGTTCCTCCACTACAAATAGCTTTAAGAGGTTTAAATAAGTGTAGTGGTGCACATCTACAATCTAAGTATTTGCAAGGTATATGCAAGGCAAACAGGAGTTCAAGGTCCACCTTGACTACATAGCAAATTCAAGGTCAGCTTGGGCTGCATGAGAAACTTTAAAAAAAAAACAAAAAAAAAACTTTTGCTTTTTAAAAATTTATTTGAGAGCCACAGACAGACAAAGTGGCAGAGAGAGAAAGAGAGAATGGGTGCATCAGGGCCTCCAGCAACTGCAAACAAACTCCAGATGCATGTGCCACCTTGTGCATCTTACTTACGTGGGTCCTGGGGAATTGAAGCGGGGTCCTTAGGCTTTGCAGGCAAATGCCTTAACCACACAGTCATCTCTCCAGTCTTGCATGGGAATCATCTGGGCCATCAGACTTTGAAAGACAATCCCTTTAGCCACTAAGCCATCTCTCTAGCCCCAGAAATAGCATTTTTAAAGTGGAATCTTATAGTAATAAAGGCACAGAATAAGAAAAAAGGGTTGGAGATATGGCTCGGCAGTTAAAGCACTGGCCTGTAATGTCTAAGGATCTGGGTTCGATTCTCCAGTACCTACATAAAGCCAGATGCACAAAGTGGCACATGCATCTGGAGTTCATTTTCAGTGGCTAGAGGCCCTGGCATGCCCATTCTCCCTCTCTCTACCCTCTGTCTATATATGTCTCTTTCTCTCTCAAATAAATAAATATAATATTTTAAAAAGTCTAAAACCACTTAAATTTATACATTCAAGAACTGGAATTACAAATTAGTAGAAGGGAGGAAATGATAATGAACAGAAATAAAAGAAAACAGTACTAGAGAGGCATTAGGAAAGCAATGAAACTAAGGGTTGTTTCTGAAAATGTACACTATGAACAACTAGCTTAATATATTTCCTGGAAACAAAAGCCATGACTAAATCTCAGAGACATAGAAAATGTGAATCCCACATTCTTGAAATTTGTGATGTTTGTCCTCCTGTTGTTGCTATCTATATCTCAGGAAACTATATCTCAGAAAACTACTTAATATGATATCAATTTTCTTAAATAGATTTATTTTGTGGCTCAATTTTCTGCTTTTCTTTTTATGTTTTTTAATTTTTTTAAAATTTTTTTGTTCATTTTTTTATTTATTTGAGAGTGACACAGAGAGAAAGAGGCAGATAGATATAGATAGAGAGAGAATGGGCGCACCAGGGCTTCCAGCCGCTGCAAACGAACTCCAGACGCGTGCGCCCCCTTGTGCATCTGGCTAACGTGGGACCTGTGGAATTGAGCATTGAACCAGGTTCCTTAGGCTTCACAGGCAAGTGCTTAACCACTAAGCAATCTCTCCAGCCCAATTTTCTGCTTTTCATCTTGTTTTTCCTAATCCATGTAAGCATATAGTTTCTTCACTCTGTTTTTTTGCTTTCTTTTTGCCCTTTAACCAAAATGATATATTTTAAGCTTATGGATTCTTCCACTTGGTGGAGTATGTTATTGAAGTTCTCTATTAAATTTTTCAATCCAGACAATATTTTCGTCAGCTCCAGAATTTCTGTTTGGTTCATTTTTCTATCTTTTGTAATATTCTCATTTTGTCCTGTATTATTTTCCTGATAGTTTATTTGTCAATCTATCCTAGCTTATTGAGATATCAGAAGATGACTGTTTTAAAGTTTTGTCATTACTCTATGAGTAGTTCCCCAATTAGTACCCTGTGCATTCCATTCCAAATCTAATGGGTGTCCCATTATGAAGAGGATCAGGCCCTTAAAAATATGTACTGTGAAGCCGCGTACGGTGGCACATGCCTTTCATCCCAGCACTTGGGAGGCAGAGTCAGGAGGATTGCCATGAGTTCAAGTCCTCCCTGAGAATAAAGAGTGAATTCCAGGTCAGCCTGGGCTAGAGTGAGACCATACCTCAAATATATATATGTACTATGAAAACTCATCAAGATTATAGTATCCAAAATGATATTCGATGAACTGCAGTAATGTCAGTACTCCAGGCCAGCTTCATTCAGAATAAAGGAAACTGCTGCTTAAATTCAAGTGAAATTCCTTGTGAGTTCAATCTTTCTTTCATGTTGTCTGCATGGAGTGAATGCTTTCTCCTCTCCAACCTGAGTCAAGCTAATACATAGGACCCCTTCAGCAATTAGCTGGGAAGCTGGGTCTCAAGGAAACCTTCTCAGAAAGCTTGATGTACTTTTCCCTCTTCTGGTTCTCTGTCAGTTAACACTAACTTTCCAAGTCCTTTTAGATGCTGGTAGATTCTTCAGGTCAGGTAACATATCTGTATTTGTCAATTAGCTCAAAATTTCTGCCTGGCACAGTATGCATTACATCATGAAAGCACTGGTGAGCAGCACCGGATTTTACTTATTCTTGTGAAACACAAGTTCCCCATGTGATCACATAATTCAATCATAGCTCTAGGTTTTGGACTGACTATTGAATTTACAGTCATCCATGTTTCCTAAGAAATACTAGAGACATTATTTTATTCATTATTTTTCACATTAGTATTTCCTTTTCTATTTTCATTTTATGAAACACCAGATGTGAAAGTACTACAATGAATTCGATATTACTAAAAGCTTTCTAAGTTTATTCTGCATACCAAAGCAGGACATTGAGAGTTTTATCTAGAGCACTCTTAGAATGCTCAGGAAACTTCTGACCCATCAGAATAAAAATACATGAAACTTCATATAATAATTATATCAAAATCAATTTCAAAATGTCAAAGAAGCATGTACTGATAGCTTTTCCCTTGGTATAGATTACAGGAAAGTGCAGAACACTTAAATGTAGAGCTCAGGTTTTGCTATGTTGGAAGAAAGAGACATCTTCAGTTTCTAGTAGCTATGGGATACAATATGTCATTGCATCCTAACCTTACAAGGAATAATGATGTGTTCAGCCAAGTTTCCTGTGCTTTTACTGTTAAGAGTAGGGTTATATAATGCAATGATATTCATGGTTTAAAACACTTTAGATGAGAAAAACATATGATAGGACTATAAGGATGTTTCAAACAATTAATGGACATCAATAACAGCAAGTGAACATAACTAGTAGCTGTTCAAGAATAAATTTTTATATAACTAAATGAAATTAGGGTTTTATTATTGGTTTAATTATTTTTACGTAGTCTCCTATGGCTATATCACAATAAATATGATGTTATAGCAAAACTGATGCAAAACACAAGAATTAAATACCAGGTGTCTGGAAAGAAACATTCCTGTAGTCCAAAATCTAAACTTAAGGGCAAGCTACTGGCACATCTCCATCATGCCTGCCAGGTCTTGAGTGCTCGGCGTCCATGCAAACACCTCTATTAACATGATTTTCTGTTTATAGGACTGTAACATCCAAGCAGATTATAGGCCCCTTAGGGTGATGAGAGAACAGATTTGAGTATTGCTTTCCATCCTGGACCTTCTGTCGACTCAGACAGTTATGCATGATTGACATCCTTGGGCAGAGTTTTCTAACACTTATGCTAGGCATCCTTTACACTCTTTTTGGTTAGTACCTGAACATATGAATGATTTCTAAAAATGTTATAACCAAGACCAAAAATGGTATCATAGTCCAAGAATTAATTAAAAATACATAGTGGAATTTTTGTGTAGGAACAATATATGATTTGGTTGATATCAGACATTCATTCGTTACATTTCTAAGTTTATAACCATATTTAAACACAATGAATGCTCCCTGAATGTATTTTAAGTATATATGTTTGCCGTTTATAATTTTTGAGCTTATTTGTTATTGTAGGAGGGCTGATTTTCTTTTCTACTATGAAGACAGGATAACATATGACGCTACTATAAGGCCAGGCTGCTTCTTAACAGTTGAAAATGTTTAATACACTTTTTGGTCACTTTTTTTGGGCCTATGGACTGGAAAACTTCCTAGGAGATGTTACTATGAAATTGAGTCTTGTTCCAAGCATTCACACTCAAGGTTCAACATATCAGTTGTTTAATGTCCCAGCCATACGACTAAAATCTGAAACAAAAACATCAATATAAGCTAACTTTTGATGTCAAGTGATAAAGGAAGTCTAGGAAATTTTAGGTTGAGTCTGAGGAAGAAATAGAAATTGGATAAAAAATTCCAAACTATTTCCCTTCATGTTAAAAACAGAAAGGATTTCTAACACATGGTTCATATCTCTAGAAATCAGTATTTGCATTAATAAAACTTAGTTTCAGGCCATTTCATTATATTAGCAGAGTTATTGAAGTATGTGTTGTTATGAAATGGTTATGTCTTATTTATGGTGTAATAAATCTCTAACTGGATCTTTTTGAACAATGTAGTTGGCCTTTCTTTGCAAGCTTCTGTTTCACAGTTGATCAACTTATAGTGGGCCAGAAAGGATCTTTTTGGTCTCAAGTGCATAATAAAGAATTTTTACTTCATACTATGGAAACATGCTAATTTTTTATCAATCTATTTGAAACTGTGTTATAAGTCTCATATGCTAAAGTTAAGTTGTTATTTATTCTTTTGTGTAAAAATTATCCTTATAAATGAATTGATGAGCTGGAGAGATGGCTTCGTGGTTAAGGCACTTGCCTGCAAGGCCAAAGGACCCAGGTTCAATTCCCCAGGACCCTCATAAGCCAGATATACACGGTAGCACATGTGTCTGGAGTTTGTTTGAAGTGGTAAGAGGCCATGGCATGCCTATTCTCTCTCTCACACTGCCTCTTTCTATCTTTCAAATAAATAAAAATAAATATAAAGGAATTATGGTAATCTTCAGTTGATAAAAATATATTCTGGTTCTTAAGTCATCCGATAATTTTTATTTTAAGTATCTACTAAAAATAAATCATTCTTGAGTCAAAAAGAATGCAAGAGTGAAGATGTCAGCTTTGATTTCTTCCTTCATGGAGCTAAATTATAAAATGAGAATTCTTTACCAATTAATCACTCATTCATGTATGTACACAGGCTGCACTGTGCTATGTACCATGAAGAAAAAGTAGTTTGTGCCACCAGAGCATTTAGCAAGGACAGGGTCTAATCTAGCCAGGTATCAGGTGATGTCTAAATACAGGCAAGATTTCATTTTAGTGCCAAAATAAAATATTTAAACTCGGCTTTGAAAGAACGTATTAGAATTAAGCAAACAGGGTGAGGGGAACAACCTTTTCATGTGGGGTGCTCAGTGTGCACATAAAACAAAATTGCAGAAAGAAGAAGGAATGTTTTTAGAGACAATTTTGTGAGGCAGCCAGGGAACTATATCATGCAGTTCCTGTGAGGCCTTGTTAGAAGGAAAAGGTTTAAATAGAAAATCCATTTATCAATTTCACTTCTCAAAAAAACTTGCTAAATTAAAATGCTAATCAAGCCTATGCTTACTCTTCAGATACTCTCCTCCAAACAATTTTATTTCAAATCTATAGGAAACTGAAAATTATATTCTAGTACTATAGGAAGATTTTGGAATATAATAAAATTCTTAAGACCAGAAAGTGACAGGTAGTGCTGCATCTCAAGAACAAAACTTGATTGACACCATCTCCTCTTTAGATTCAAATCAATATCTAAGTAGCAACTGAAAGATATGCTTGATTGGTGAATCAATGGAGGAGGATTACTGGATAATAGCACCAATGGTACTAAGGGAGCCCATACCAAAAGAAGGACTGGGTTTAGGGTTTTCTATGGGTTATCACATTAGTCCATACAAAAATTTACTTTACATACAAACATTAACTAGTAAAAGTTAACTTCAGAGCAGTGGCATAAAGAAGGAACTTCCTTTCTGGCCCACTATAAGTTGATCAACTGTGAAACAGAAGCTTGCAAAGAAAGGCCAACTACATTGTTCAAGAGACCGAACAAGTAAATGGAGAGCTGGGACTCAAGCCCAGGTGGTCTTCAGTAAGAGACAAACCTGCAGGCCACCCTGGCTCACTGCTCCTTACCACCACTACCTCAGTGGTGGGTGGTGCCATAACTCGGTAGATGAGGTGCTAGAAGCTTCCATATTAAAAGCATTCTCAACTTATAAATTATGTCATTTCTTTGGATAACTATAATATCCATTCTTATGTAATCTTTCCATATTTGACTTAATTTTTTATTTCTTGAGTAATAAATAATATCTGTATATGATTTAAAACTTGAAAAACATATAAAAGTCCTCTCTCTCTCTCTCTCTCTCTCTTATGTTGAGGCATTTAAGATAAATGGTGAAGCCAAATAACACTCATATATAGTTTACCACTTCACATGTCTTTGGAATATACTAAAATATACAAAATAGTTGAGAATATATTTAATACATATTTGTAGTAAGCATAACACATATTTTCAACAGGAAGAGTATACTCTTGGCAATGTATTTGCTCATTTATTTTATTGTTCCGCTCTAAACATACACTTGAGCTGTGAGTTGCCATGGCTTGTAAATTGTCAGGAGTGAACCTGTTCTCATTCAGCACTTGCCAAGTCATCAAAACTGACAGTGAGTGGGGTACAGGTGTCTGAATACTTCAATACCTTGAGCATTGGTTGGGGTCCAATGGCTTGCAGATGCTGAATTATAAACAACTAGTATGCAAAAAAAAAAAAGAAAGAAAGAAAGAAAGAAAAAGTAAAGGAATATAGGATTCTGTTGTGCAGAAATCTTATGATACTTCTGTCCATTAGAAAGGTGGAGGGAGTCTTTGATCCCTTCATTGTATGCAGCATGTGGGCTGGTATGGGAGGGCTCACTCTGCAGGAAGATGGTTAGCTCTTGGTAATTCTATTTTGGGTTCTTTTACCTTTCTAAGTAATGGTTATTCTGTAAGCTTTCACATACCTACTCCAATATGGAAATCACTAAGTTGGAGGTCATAATGTAGATCCAATTTCTCCTTTAAGAGCTAGGAACCACATCAGAATCCTATGAAGACAAAGATTATGCTCTCCAATGTCAAGCTCCCACTAGGCTTTGACTCAAAAGGGGGATACTTCCATCAAAATCTCCCTAAATTAATAATGCTTATCCTATTTAACCAATGCTGACTTCACTCTCCATTGGAAAATATGCTTTTCTTTCTCAGAAGGCCGGTTAGACCCAAGGAGATAAACCACCCCTCACACTTCAGCCAAGGCCCAGATGAAACCACAGAGGAATTGGTGAGCACAAGAGTGCTGCTTCCATGGGGAGCCTGACTAGAATTCTTTGATCTATAAATTGCAGATGGAATATTTTGGGACATTTCATTCTCCCTAAAAACTTTCCAATTCCTTCTTGAGTGTCTGTCTGACTTCCATTGCTTCATCTTTGCTTGAGAACACTGATCAATATAGTATATAATTTGTCATTGAAATTCAATGTGAATGCCTATAGAATTAAACAAGAAGAAAACACCACAGAAGCATATCTTACAAAGCTATAAAAGAGGCTTCTAACATGCCCTTCAAGGCTCAGGAAACATTGCTGAAGCGGAGGCAGAGAGAATGTAAGAGCCACAGGGAGGGAAGATGTACTCTGACTGATGTATTTATGACCCTGCAGTGAATATTAATAACCGACTGAGGAAGGCCCTCAGTGGAATAGGGGCAAAGGAGAGGGAACATAAGAGTACAATCCAATGTGAATATGACCAAATTGCAATGTGTTCTTTTATTAGAGTAGAAAGAATCAATTAAACAGCTTTAAAAGTTATAAATTTTAGTAGGTAGATAAGAGAAACTTGTAAGTAGAATATTTCCAATTTTCCACCCCCAAAATACACATTTTTAAATATTCACAGTGAATTTGGGATTTAGAGTTTGCCTGTATCTATCTCAGTTCCATGTCCAACCTGTGGAGTTACTCTGACAAGTCAAGCAGAAGTTGTGGGGTCTACCTGATCAGGTTTTGATAGCCTGCATATTTGGGAAGGAAACTGCCATCAGGCCAGTAAATCTACATAGGATGAAGCAAACCATTTGACTTGAAATACAGGCTGCTCTGAGCATAACGGTGATCTCTAGATGTGACTGATGGACAAATGGTCGAACTTGTTTTTGTAATGGACAGAACCTTTTCACATTTTTTCTTTTTCAAGGTAGGGTCTTGCTCTAGCCCAGGCTGACCTGTAATTTACTATGTAGCCTCAGGGTGGCCTCAAACTCATGGCGATCATCCTGCCTCTGCCTCCCAGGTGCTGGGATTAAACACGTGCCCCACCATGCCCAGCTTAACCTTCCACATTTTTGATGTTAATGAGATTGTAATAATGCCATATTTAGACCAAACATCATTAATTGGTAGATATTCAATATCAGATATGGAGAAATCAAACTCTGTTCTTAGGATATTTTATATGTCACCTCACTTTTTTTGAGAATGAGGAAATGGAAGTTCAAAGATGGGAGCTATGACATGTTCAGTTGCATAGTAGGTAGTTTTAGAATCTAGGTCAGAATTAAAATGTTCTGAGTTTCTATGTTTATATCATTTATCCATTTTCTTGATTTTTTTATGTAAAATAAGAAAATAGTGAATTTTTTCATTTGAAATATTCTATACATTTATTCTGAGACATGTACAAAATTTTGATTAAGGTAAATATTTTAATTTTTTAATTTTTAAGGTAAATATTTTAATTTGATTAAGGTAAAAATTTTGATAAGGTAAATGGTGAGAGTGTATTTTCTCCCAAGGATAAAAAAGTGTATCTTAAAGGTTTTTCCACAGACTTGGCCATAGACAAAAGTCAACAGAAAGTGTATGTAGGACCTCAGGGTCCAAACTGTGGTGCAATCATGCAGACTGCAACAACATTATTTTAAAAACATTTTTATTTATTTACAAGCAGAGAGAGAGACAGACAGAGATAATGGGTGAGCCAAGACCTTTGGCTGTTGTAAACAACTCCAGAAGCATGCACCACTTTGTGCCTTTGGCTTTAAGTAGGTACTGGGGAATGAAATCAAGTTTTTAGGCTTTGTAGGGAAGCCCCTTAGCAGATGAGCAACCTCTCCAGTCCCAAACAATATTATTTTTAAAAAGCTACATTTCTTTCTTTTGAGTCTTTATCTTAAGTATGGATAGACTTAGAGGTGCATTCATGGCTGTACACTGTCATGATACCATGCAAATCCTTAGCAATTTTTAAGATTTAGTAGTAATTTTTGTTCACTTTTATTTATTTATTTGAGAGTGACAGAGGGAGAAAGAGAGGGGGGGGGGAAGGGAGAGAGAGGAGAGAAAGAGAGAAATGGGCACCCCAGGGCTTCCAGCCACTGCAAACGAACTCCAGATCCGTGCGCCCCCTTGTGCATCTGGCTAAAGTGGGTCCTGGAGAATCGAGCCTCAAACCGGGGTCCTTAGGCTTCACAGGCAAGCGCTTAACCACTAAACCATCTCTCCAGCCCAGCAATTCTTAAGTTTTAAAACTTGCGTATAAATAGCAGGACATGAATCTATTGATTCCTCATTTTACAGATAAGGAATGAATTTAAGTTGTTACCAAAACTGAAAGAAGATCTGGAATTCCTGCCCAGGTATCTCTACTGCATACAGGGATAAGCCTAGTAAAAACCAAGACTAGCTTTAATAATAGGCCACAAAATTGTATCCTAGTTTTGAAGTCCTTCATTGAGACAATGATTAGAATATGAGAGACAGACAGAGAGAAATAGAAGAGAAACAGACAGGGAGAGAATGGCATGCCAGGGTCTCTAGCCATTGCAAACGAACTTCACTGCATGCGCCTCTTGTGCATCTGGCTTACATGGATTCTGACGAATTGAACCTGGGTCCCTTGGCTTCGCAGGCAAACGCCTTAACTCCAGCCCCTGAACCCATTTTTTGAATGCCCATTCAGAAGGCCAATCTTAGCAACTCACCTGGAATTAATTCCTGCACTTGTCTTTGGAGTCCTGTTAGCTCTGCATCTTCTCTGAGTAAGATTTATACAATCAAATTCCTTTGTGTTTAGTATTTCAACATCACACTCTCATTTGGTTTGCCAAGAAGCAACAAAGAAGGGATACAGGTACAATTTTAGAAACCTTTCCAGTGACTTGGTTTACATATGTAATGTTGAGAAATTGGTGTGATTCCTATGCAAAATACTGAAAAGCCAGGTGCAGCTTTTGGTGTCACTTGTCACCATAAGTGCTCATCTTTAGGTTTGTGACAGTCTCTCCCTGGGGGCTTAGGAGCTCTCAAGTCCCATATCTCAGTGAACTTTCCTGAATATGGCCTGGTTTGATTCTAGGCTTCTCACATAATAAGCTTGACTCTAAAAGAGTGGCGTATGACTCAGCTATGAATATATAATTAGGATTTAACATGATAACAAATTTTTTAAAAAATATTTTTTATTTTTATTGATTTATTAGATAGAAAGAGAAAGAGGGAGAGAGTGGGAGAGAGAGAGACAGAGAATGGGCATGCCAGGGCCTCCAGCTGCTGCAAATGAACTCCAGACATATATGTCACTATGTGCATCTGGCTTACGTGGATCCTGGGGAATCAAACCTGGGTCCTTTGGCTTTGCAGGCAAACACTAAGCCATCTCTCCAGCCCAGTAACAAATTTTTATACGCCTTCTTCTCTCCATATGAAATGAAGGAATTCTTTTTCTATAAATGAATAGATTTAGGGAAAAGAAAGATTATTTATGAACCTATACTACGTCAAGGCTGGCTTTTCTATCTTTTCAAAAAATGATTCCAATTGCTGGAAATGGATTGGATTATTCTCTCCCAAGGGCACAAGTTCTCTCTACTGATATTAGTAACTGTGGAAAGTCAGCTATATCGCCACTGCAGTGGAAGATTCTATGGCTGCATATATTAGGAAGAAACAATAACAATGATAGTGAAAAATATTTGCTATGATTTGGAAAAATACAGAATGAAAGCATGCTGATATTCCAGACATTTTTCTTGTTTATTAAAAAGGATTCAAGAAAGCAGCTGTAACTTCTAGACATGGGTAATTTATGTAAAGTATCAGTCCATTGATAAAAGTGTTGACATTTTGAAACCTTCAGGATTCACATCTTAGGCACTATTTTTTTTTTCTTATGTTTGGGAACCTAGAAAGACTACCTTGGTACTCATTAGAAGAACTATGTTAAGAATCAGAGCTTCTGAAACAGCTAAGAAAAATTGAAATCTGAGGAGAGCATTGATGACTTGTTTATATTGTTATGCATAAATAGATTTTCTTTGAGCAAAGCTGTGAAGGTCTGCATAGGAAGGATCTATGGACTGATTGTGTGTGTGTGTGTGTGTGTGTGTGTGTGTGTGTGTGCTTGTAAACACAATATATTTGAAAAGTTATTAGCTATTTCCATATATAACTCATAGCAGACATATTCTATACACAATAATAATCAAGCTGAGGAAGAGATCATGGATGAAACTCCATTCACATTGTCCTCACAAACAATATCTAGGAATAAATCTTACCAAGGAAGTCAATAACCTCCATAATGAAAACTTTAGAAACTCAAGATAAACTATAGAAGACATTAGAAAAATGCAAAGACTTTCCATGGTCATAGATTAGAAGAATGAGTATAATGAAAATGATTATCCTATTAAAAGCAATTTACAGGTTCAATGCCATTCCCATCAAAATTCCAATACCATTTTCACAGAAGTAGAAAAAAATATGAAAATTCATTAATAATTAATAGAGTGGAGAGACAGCCTACAGAATGGGGGAAAATATTTTTCCAGCTGTATATCTGACAGAGGATTCATATTTAGAACATTCAAAAAACAAAATAACTAAACAATATGAAAGTCAATGGGGGAATACTGGATGTAGGTGGGAAGGTGAAAGCAGGGTAGAGGGACAGGGAGATAAGGCAGAGGAGGGGGAGGGGATAGCCAAAACAAAGGATATGTATTATTAATGAATTTTCAGATTGGTAGATAAGATGGAATTAGAATCAGTACTTAGAGGTCAAGAAGATGCAAAAGGGGCTGGAGAGATGGCTTAGCGGTTAAACGCTTGCCTGTGAAGCCTAAGGACCCCGGTTCGAGGCTCGGTTCCCCAGGTCCCACGTTAGCCAGATGCACAAGGGGGCGCACGCATCTGGAGTTCGTTTGCAGAGGCTGGAAGCCCTGGTGCGCCCATTCTCTTTCTCTCCCTCTATCTGTCTTTCGCTCTGTGTCTGTCACTCTCAAATAAATAAATAAATAAAAATTTAAAAAAAAAAAGAAGATACAAAAGGGTCATGAAATGTTAGGAAATGGGTTTAAGGGGAAGGATAGCAGATATGTAAATGAATGAAAATCATACTAGGTGGAAAGATCTAAGGGGGCTTTAGGGGAAGGGGATGAAAGAAAAGCATGTCGTAGTTTACACTGAAATTAGACACTATGAAATAAAATCAAATGAAAACCTACTTATTTCTTAAATAAGTAACAATAAAATTTAAGCCATAGGTTGTGATAGGAAAATACCAAGGCCAGCATAGGGAAACCTCCCAAAGAGTTGCTAGTGAG
Organism: Jaculus jaculus; assembly: GCF_020740685.1. Classification (NCBI taxonomy): domain Eukaryota; kingdom Metazoa; phylum Chordata; class Mammalia; order Rodentia; family Dipodidae; genus Jaculus; species Jaculus jaculus. The sequence continues at coordinate 145,721,322 of NC_059105.1, read as the reverse complement.
GGGAAGCTCACAGCCCTCCCAAACAATACAGGCCATTCCCAATGTTCTTGGTTTCCCACCATAACTCGAATATAAGACCTTATTGCTGAAGATACCACATGAATCAGTTGCTAGGCACTGAGAAATCAAGCTGTTACTGGGGTGAAATCCTCCTCCCTGCTGGTTAGCTGGCACTGTGCTTGAAAATGCTATGCAGGCTGTCGTGGGAGAAAAATCATCAACAGTCATAACCGGCAGAATACTCTGTGAACTATCAAAGTGGCCAACCGAGCAAGATGGGTCCACCCGGTAGAGGAGTGGAATGAATGTCATGAGAGTAACTGCTCTCTGATTCGACTTGAGAACTAAAGCTCGTGGGAGGGAACACAAGCCTATTACTAAAAACCTCGTGTAGAAAGCTCTGGCTTGAATTGGCATAGGTGCTAGGAAGAAAGCCACTGTGGTTGTTTGCCTACATGGACATGCTGTGCCCATCAAATTACCCTCTACTAGTCATGTTGGTGCTCATATAGCAGTATTACTCTCAGTTTAAAAATATTTATTTATTTATTTGAGGAAGAGGGGGGAAGGTAATGCGAGAGGGAGAGAGAAAGAATGAATAGGCATACCAGAACCTCCAGACACATGGACCGCCCTGTGCATCTGTCTTATGTGGGCACTAGGGAATCAAACCCGGATCTTTAGGCTTTGCAAGCTAGCACCTTAACCACTAAGCCATCTGTTCAGCTTCACTCTTACTTTTGATCAGAGAAGCTTCTTCCAGTTGGTGGTGACCACAGGGAAGACTCAGTGGTGGTGGAAGGAATACTCGAGCCAAAGTGTATGAGGGAGTACTTTGGCAGTGGTACTGTGACATATAACAGCCACTGGATTCATGACTTCATGAATTTGCCTGTCTGCTGTTACTTGCACAACACTGAGCCTACAAACATTCCGTCAAGGTTTATGAAAGAAGGCAAAATTAAAATAAAGAAGGACATCAAATTAGTAGAGGAACCAGTTAAAAGGTTCAGTTAAATGGTTCAGTGGAAGGACTACAAAGGAGTGAGGGCCTGAGAAGGGTAATGAGAACCGGGATAGGATCAAAATATTTTGTGCATATATAAAAATTGTCAGGCTGGAGAGAAGTCTTAGTGATTAAGGTGCTTGCCTGTGAAGCCTAAAGACCCATGTTCAACTTTCCAGATCCCACATTAGCCAGATATACAAAGGTGAGGCAAGCACAAGGTTGCACATGCCCACTAAGTGGTGAAAGTGTCTGGATTTCCACTGCAGTGGCTGAGGCCCTGGGTGCCAATTCTCTCTCTCTCTCAAAAAAATTTTCAATGAAAAGTTTAAAAACAAAAAATATAGAAAAACAAGCAATATACCCACAAGAAATTAATCTTAAGGCAGAACTAGTGAAACATTATTATTAGCATTGCATATTAGGACAAAATCTACTTTGCTGGTAATATTTTTGAATTTAACTATGAATACTTTCAAGAGCATTGTGGCAGCTTGAATGTATGTCCCCAATAGACTCAGGTGTTTTATTAAGGCTTGCAACTTGGGTCTCCAGCCCCCTGGATGGAGGAGGTGTCACTGGGTGTGGGTCCTGGGGTCCAGCCCTAAGTTGTGTTTGGGGGAGATCTGATTTCTGGTCCAAATGTATGCAGAGCAGTTTGAGCTCTGCTAGGGTCCCTATTGCTTGCTGCCAGTTTCTGATTACTGCTGTTTGGTGTTTGCTGCTGTTTGGTTGTTTCTCTCTGCTTGGATGTATAGCTTCTTCCACCATAGATGAAACTTCCTCCTGGATCTGTAAGCTTGAAATAAACTTCCTTCCTCCCATAAACTGTGTCTGTTTTGGATATTCATCCCATTATGGTGAAGTTGTCTAAAACAAGCATAAGGCAGAAAAAACACTTTTGAAGTTTGACAAATGTGTAAAGGAAGATTCCTAAACATCATGGAGAAAAGTATGATTTTCTCATAGAGGAAGGATACCAAAAGTGATTAAATTAAAAAAAAAAATCATGGAAGCCAAAAAGTATTTAGAAGTGATAAGGGCAATAAAACATGCTAACATTTATAGGGTGGTACTAAAACAATAATAAGAAAACAAATAAGTTTAGTACCTATGGCAAGCTGCATCCTGAAACCGAGGCAGGCAAGCAATTTCAAGGATAAAGAAGACCCAATACCCACAGGTAGAATTAATATTGAGCTAAATGAATTTATCATGTACAACTTTACACACACAACCGTGCAATTAAAAATCTAAGTAGAATGACTACTGGTGGGAGTGTAAACTTGTATAGCCACTGTGGAAATCAGTATGGAGACTCTTCACAGGGCTAAAAATATAACTACCATTAGATCCAACTAACCCCCTTTTGAGCATGTACCCTTGAGATCTACTATGTACTAAAGAGGCATGTGCTCCGCCATTTTAATAGCTTCTCTATTCACAATAGCCAGGAACTGGACACAGCCCAGAATGAAGAAGTGGTACATATACACAATGGAATTTACTCAGGAGTAAAGAAGAATAAAATAATCAAATTTTCAGGAAAATGGAGGGACATGGGAAAAACATCATGCTTAGTGAGGTCATATAGGCTTAGAAAAACAAACACTGCATGTTCTCTCTCATATTCACTTGCTAACCTGGATCAGCTTCAGTTAATTATATGCCATAATAAACATCAACAGTATAGACAAGGTACTAGAATGAAACTAGGGGAAAAGAAATAGGGAGGGAGAGGAGGGAGGAGAGAGATTGGAGAAAGGGTTACTCAACAACAAGCCAAGGGTCAGCAAAAAAGAAAGAAAGAGGGGCTAGAAAGGCCACTTGGCAGTTAAGGCTCTTGCCTGGGAAGCCCAAGGACCCAGGTTCACTACCCCAGAACCCACATAAGCAACGTGCACAGGGTGTATGTGTCTGGAATTTGTTTGCAGTGGCTGGAAGCCCTGGCATGCCCATTCTCTCTCTCTCTATCTGCCTCTTCCTCCCTTTCTCTCCCTCTTTCTCTCAAATAAACAGATAAATAAAATATTTAGGATAAGAAAGAAAGAAAAAGAAAGGAACAAAGAAAGAAAGAGCTGGTGGAAAGGTCTAGGAGATAAGGGCAAGGGGAACAGGGGAGTTGAATACACAAAACTAATGGCAACATGAGTCAACTCCAGAGAAACCTTCCTAGATATTCTACAAGTCATTGCCCTAAACAAGGTGGATGAGGGTCCTAAACAAAAGAGCCCCATAGAAGGTGTAGAAATCTAACCCTAAAACATGGGCTTTTGCCACTAAATATTAGGGTCAGAATTAGCTTGCCCCCCACAGTGAGCAGTTGATCATGGAAATGCATAAGGTCCCAAAATTAATACAAGACATTGCCAAAGAACTTGGTTACCTGGAAGAACTAAAAAGTAAGGCCCTATTGCTTAAGACACCACAGCCCCTGACCATAGGACATCAAAAGACCATGAGGGAACTGAGAAGGAATCTAGTTCCCTCCCAGATAGCTCACATAGTGCTGGAAAGTGTTATAAGAGCTGCTGGTGAACAATAGCTGCCAACAGAGTGAATAAGCAAGAGATCCTGTCAAATACAAAGTCAAACAGCCACGCAAGAAGCAGAAACTTATGCACCAGTGGCACACTGCTGATGTGGGTAACCAACTGCTCATGGATTGGGCATGAGACCCACTAAGTGGGGGAGAACTCATTTCTGGCTCTGAGAACCAAGCCATGTTTCCTAGGGGAGGGAACATGCTCCAAAGGGCACATCTGCTCCTCTGTAAATAAAAAGAGTAGAAATATAGATCATTAAGTCACTCTAATAAGTAGGCTTATCAAACCCTTTAATTCAAACTGCTCTATCTTACAGATAGTGGAGAATACTGGGGAAAACCAGGACACATTAATCCATCAAAAATAGATAGCTGACTGCCTACCATGAGTTGGGTCACCTCAACCTCATCTGCCCCAGTACAGAAGTCTCTATTGAGAAAACTGTGACACAACTATTGTTCTCGCAGCTAGCCCAAAAAAATAGTTATATGGTGAAAGACATTATGGTCACTCAATCCTCATCAAAACAGAGATCAAGAGGCTACAGAGGTCTTGACACTAAATCAGAGCTCTGTCATACCTGCCAAGGCTCAGGGAACATGGCATAGCCTGAGGTACTGTGTCCTCCTCTACCCACTGCAGAGACTGACTGATGTTGCTTGCTCTCCCAAAAGCAGATTTGGGGCAGGTGAGATGGGATAAAAATATACAACCTTTATATATATAAATCTAAGTGGAATGAGAGTTTTTTAAGGAAAATATATGATTCCAATGAGTGAAAGGCATAATGGAAAGATAATTGCATGCAAATGAAAGTGCTGAAGTTCTAACTTTTATGTGCCCTTTTCACTGGGGTTAACAGGATTATACCTCATGCAAACAACATTACTTTAAAAATAAACTGTATATACGTTTAACTTGAAATAAGATGCTAAACTAGTTTTAGTATAGTTAAATCCACTTTTGATTTTTTCCTGCATGTGTTATATGCGTGGTACAGTGTGTGTGTATATAAAGACATTTGAATAAACTTTCTTCATAAAAATAAATATGGGGCTGCAGAGATGGCTTACCCGTTAAGGGCTTGCCTGTGAAGCCTAAGAACCCAGGTTCGAGGCTCGATTCCCCAGAACCCAAGTTAGCCAGATGCACAAGGGGGCACATGCATCTGGAGTTCGTTTGCAGTGGCTGGAGGCCCTGGCACACCAATTCTTTCTCTCTCTTTGCCTCTTTCTCCCTCTGTCGGTTGCTCTCAAATAAATAATTTAAAAAATAAAAATAAAAATAAAAATGACCCCAAAGCACATGAAAAAATATGTATCAATAGTCATTACATGCAAATTTAAATAATAAAATACTACTGTTGAGCTATCAGAATAGCTAAGGTGAAATCCTGGATAGCACTAAATATTGATGAAATCAGTGTCTCATATGTTAAAATAGTATGATGTAATCATTTTCAAAGATTTTATAGCTTTTAAGTTAAATATAAAGCTACAGTAATCTGTGTAGGTATCAATGCAGCACAAATATATGTCTAACAAATGACTTTTTCTGAAGTGTTCTTAGCAATTTTGTGCACAAACTTAAACTATAAGTGCCCTTAATACATATAAATGACAAAAATAAATAAGTATTTTGTGGCTCTATGGAATGGAACACTAGTTGGTAACAAGTAGGAGAAAAGAGAGCTAGAAATAAATGTGTGCCTATGGAATAATTGAATTGAAGTTTCAGAGAAGATGATAATTATTTCATTTTAATTTAAAGAGTGTTTTCTCTGAAGGTTTGTTTGTCCATATAGAAGGCCGAGGGAGAGAAATGTGATAGAGTTGTGCTCTTTGCCCACATCTAAGATGTGCGCATTTCAGTGTGTCTAACAAAGACCGTGCAGTCACCACCATGAACGTCACCATCACCATCACCACGGCCAGATCACAGTGTGGGGGTCGAAGAATCACAGTCTAGTGTGCATCGTTTCAGCAATTACAGAAAAATATATAGAAAATCATGATTTAATTTATTGTATGCATGCTTAACTTTTCTATAATAAAGATGAAATGCCAAGCAAACATTTTAAAAGGGCATAAGAAAATTGGCATCAATCTCAATTGTGAAAGACTATATGTCTGAAGAAATAGAAGAATGCCAGAGCCAAACATTGATCAGAGCCATAATTTTGTCTTCTTTCATCCTACTTTTATCTTTAAGGAAGTTAAAGAAAAACTCGTACAGTCAATAATTTATCCCTGAGGCACATAATGTTCTTGTATAGGTATTTTCTTCAAAATTAACTTTTTCTTTCCTAACTGTTGAGCTGAGAAATATCACTCATTGTCAAAAAATGTAGGAGCAAAAAGTAGAATTTCCCCCAAAGCATACATTCTCATTTCATAGAAAACACTGGTGTTTACTCACAAATCGCTAACATTTATTTTGTAAAACCTTCATAAGCTGCGGCATTAAGTCAATCTAATTCGAGCCTAATATAATTGAAAGAAAAATCAACACAACTTTTATTTTTAATTTGTACCAGATGGACTTTACATAGTGTTTAACTTTGTGTGTGGATAGTGAGTCATTACTTTTTGTCAATGGTATTCAGCCACTTGTACAGATTAATTGTGAATCAATATCAAACCATAAAATCCAGAAATCAGATTCATATAAGATTTATGAAACAATAAGACATCCACATTCTATGAAGGGATTTTCCTGAGCATTATCACAGCTTAACCTAGATGGCACTAACTGCAAATTAAGATGCTGATCTGTGTTCACGACAGCAGTTGCTGTGCTATGTCATCAATTCAACAAGATCAATGTGAAAGCATGTCCCAAGATCTTTTAAAGAAAATATTTCCAGATAGCAGCAATTGCAAAGTCGTATGTAAACCAGAATGATGGTAAGCTTTACAATGTGTGTAGTTCTTCCTTTTTTAATTGAGGAGGAAGAAGAAGATGCATTGCAGAATGATCTTTTGCACTCTGAAAAGCAGATTTTAGTGGAAATAAATTCTTGACAGTACTTTGAAGTTTTTCCATCTTGAGTTAAAAAAAAAAAATCCTTGGGTTATATTTGACTTTTGCAAGAAAAAAAAGCACCAAATTTTAAATGGTTCCTAAAACTTGAGAACTGAGGGCATTCTTCCAAACTCTTTCTGTAAGACAAGTTTGCCCTCTTACAAATAGCAGACGAGGACAAAGTCAAAGCAAAGTCTGGAACAACACCTTTGGTGTGCGCAGTTGCAAAAGCACTCAGCAAAAGACTTGTGAATCATACCTTGTTCTTTTAATTATGTTATATTTTTGTTTATTTATTTGACAGAGAGAGAGAAAGGTAGGGACAGATATACAGAGAGAGAGATAATGGTTGCACCAGGGCTTCTAGCCACTGCAAACAAATTCCAGATGCATGTGCCACCTTGTGCATCTGGATTACATGGGTACTGGAGAGTCAAACCTGTAGGTAAATGCCTTAATGGCCAAGTCATCTCTCTCTTCAACCCTTTTTAAAATTAAAAAAAAATTATATTATGGCCACTTTTGCTTCTAATCAAAAGAAGGTTTAGTGGGTGGGGAAGAATAATGAAAACATGAAATCAAAATGCATTATATACACATATAAAAGTATCAAAATAAATAAAAATACATGTTAGGAAATCAAACCTAAAACATGAAGACCAAGTGAGGCTTATCCCATATATACATTTATGAATGTGACAGACCAAATTATCAGATGGAAACCATCTGATCATCTCAATAAATGCAGGAAAGACATTTGCTAAAATTCATCATCTCTGTACGATAAAAATACCAAATTCATTTTGCACAGAGGAAATAGATCTCCACACAATAAAGGCTGTATGCAACAACTCCACAGCTACCATACTCAACAGGGAATAGTTCTTGTCTAAGACCTGGATCAAGAAAAAAGGTGTCCACTTTTAAAACTTACTCTACATTGTGGAAATGGATATCCTAGCCAGCAAAATAAGGCAAAAGGAAGAAACAAAATATCTGCAGATGACATGGATTTACACGGAGAAGATCCTGAGAAACCAAAGGCCAAACTTCTATTAGCAGTAATAAACTGATACAAACTTTCAAGATACAAAAATCAGTAGGACTGCCATATGTTGCAAGCAAGTTACCTGAAATAGAAATCAAGAAGATAATCCCAGGCTGGAGAGATGGTTTAGCAGTAAAGGCACTTGCCTGCAAAGCCAAAGGACTTAGGTTTGACTCTCCAGGACCTAAGTAAGCCAGATGCATAAGGTGGAGCATGCATCTGGAGTTGGTTTTCAACAGCTGGAGCACCTGGCAAGTCCATTTTTTCTTTTTCTGACTCTTTCTGTCTCTCTTTTTCTCAAATAAGGAAATAAAATATTTTTAAAAAGAAGGCAATTCTATTTACAATAGCTGCAAACAAAACAATACAAAAAAAGTATAGAAATAACTTTAACAAAATGACCGAATATTTCTATAATCTAAACAATAAAACATTGATAAAGAAAAAAAATAATAACTTCTTACTGTAATAGTTTATTTAGGGTTTAGGAAAAGTCCTGAAATTCCAAACCCTGAGTGCATATCTGTTTTTAACAAAGAATTGGAATAAAGTAGACTGTGAAGGATAATTATTAAGCTGTTACATTTATTGATATAAATGGAATGGAAATGACGCAAGTACTGAGAGCTCCTGCCGTGTGGAGGGCAGGAGGGCAGAGGGGCCTTTGTGGTAGTAGCTCCCACCACATCTCAGCCTAACGGGGCTGAGATGAGGGGTGGGTGAGGCACGCCAGAGCAGGGACCTGGGAGTTCAGGAGAGGTGAAAAATCAGAGACTTTGCCCATCTGGTATTGTGGTGGGCTTTACCTTCAAGCTGGGGTGAGCCAGAGTGAGGGCTGATTGTTTTGGGCTGGGGGGCTGACTCAAGAATAGACTAGACATGATGACAATTTTAGGGCTGAGCTTAACTAAACAGAACTCCAGAATCAGATTTGAACCTTAATTTTAGGGAAGGGGACCTTTTTCCCAGAGAGGGACTCAGGTTATTTATGGAAAAACAGATAAGGCAAGAGATAAGGAAAAGGAAAATTCTTCTCTGACTTCTACCAAAATGGAGATTGCAAGGGCAGGCCTAAAGACCTTCCTACGACTGACTTCTGGGGCCAAGTCACCCTAACTGCCTCATTACTTCATTCCATTATTAAGAAAAGATTGTTCACATATTTCTTTATCTATCATAGTAGGCTAAGATCAAAAATAGCTTTTATTTTTCATCTGTGAAACAATTTTCATTATTAAGTTCATGTACTAATTTATAAATATTTAATTTTGCATATACAACTAGATTATTCCATTGGCAACTGACCATGCAGAAACTATTCATGTCATACATAATAGCATTTACAAGAGAAATGAACTAATCAAAATGGATTAAGGATAATCTGCCTAAAAATTATCATTTAGACTGATTTGTGATTAGCTGAATTAAGAATCAGAAGTAAAGGCTGAAGAGATGGCTCAGCAGTTAAGGAGCTTGCCTGCAGAGCCTAGCAACCCAATACCTACATAAGGCCAAATGCACAAATTCCCCAGTACCCCCATAAGGCCAAATGCATAAATTCCCCAGTACCCCCATAAGGCCAAATGCATAAATTCCCCAGTACCCACATAAGGCCAAATATACAAAGTGGCACATGCATCTGCAGTCCGTTTGCAGCAACTGGGTTTTCTGACATGCCTATACTTTCTTTCGCTCTTCTCTCTCTCTCTGTCTCTGATTGCCAATAAATAAATAAATAAATAAATAAATAAATAAATAAATAAATAAAATTATTTAAAACAAAGAATGGGAAGGAAGACTGGTTCTAACAAAAGAGCATTATTTTTGAAGATCACTGGATGAGATGAATCCTCCAACATTAAAGATCCTGGGTAGAGCAAACAAATGATTAATGGTGAAATATTTTATTGCAGTGAGCACAGCAAGAGCAGTCAGTTGAGGAGGATAGAATGTGATCAGTAAAAGTATTTGTGTCAACAGTGAGTGTGTGAGTTAAGGCTTGCTTATGTGACTAATAATTGAAACAATGTGTTGAATTATCAATGTTACAGTATATATTTGCTGCCATATTGCTTTGACAGCTATGATGATATGAAAATCAACAATATATAGTATTTTTTGGTTTATTAATATTTTATTATTTATTTGAAAGTAGAGTGAGAAACGAATGAGAAAGAGAGAAAGAGAGAGAGGGAGGGAGAGAGAGAAAGGGAATGGGCATGCCAGGACATCCAGCTGCAGCAAATAAATTCCAGATGCATGTACCACTGTGCACCTGGCTCTATGTGGGTACTGGGGAATTAAACCCAGGTTGTTAGGCCTTGCAAGCAAGCTCTTTGACCATTGATCCATCTGTTCACCCCTTAGCTGTCATTTTTACTGTGTATGAACATGTATGTGTGTGTGTGTGTGTGTGTGTGTGTGTGTGTGTTTGGGCACATGCATACCAGGAAAATCTACCATGGTCATTCTCAGGGCGTTTGTCCTGTCCTTGCTGGAGACAGGGACTCCTTTGTTAATTTGCTACTGATTGGACTGGCCTAGTATCTTCCAGTTCTCCTGGCATCACCTCCCATTGCTGTAGACACTTTGGAAGTACAGATGCATGTGTCATGTTGTATTTTGCTTAACATGAATCCTGGAAATTGAACTTGGGCTCAGAGATTTGTAAGCAAGTGGCTTTAGCCCCTGAAATTTCTCCCCAGTCCCAACTTAAGCTTTTTATGTTACAAGAAAATTTATAAAATTTTAAAAGTACTGGAAAATAATTGTTGCACATGTCTTGGTTTCCTATGGATGAATAGCAATGGATATATAAAAAGTAGAGATATTGTTTGATTTATAAATAATTAGATTTTTGTTACGTGAATTTATTTTTCTTGGTTTTATTTCAGGAAACTTACCACTTATAATAGTTATGATTGTCACACTTGTCAATTATGTTTTAGTTACACTAATGCTAAGTAATGTCAATGCCAAATAAGACCTTCTTGACTCTCTATAGTTCCTAAATAGCTTCTTTGAATTAATTTATTATACTAAAATTCCTTTCACATAATTATTAACAAACCATAGAAATGATTCCCAAAAGTATAGATTATTCTCTTATGTAATTAGGAACTAAATTTATCAAACCCCTATTAAAATATACTCAATCAAAATAAACCAAGTTTAAACCCTAGATGGGATTCAGATGATAAAATTAGGATTATCATTGAATATATTCATTAAATATATAATATAATAATATATAATTCATTAAATTAAGTGACTATACTGGATAAGTTCACTTGTCTCTTAAGCAATACCTAGTTCACTATGGAAATAGGTTTCTGTAAGCCTGCTTCCCACATATCATGTCTAGAACTTTCTATTCAATCAAATTATTTTAAAGACAAATCTAAATGGGTTGACATTGTTATTAATTTATTTTTTTTGCTTCTCATGTCCAACTTTTGTGAATATTATGCAAGGCCTGACAGAACCTTCAGAGTGGCTAAATAGAAGATGGAGGCAAATATTGTATAGTTGGCCAGCAGTTTTTAATGAGAGAGTACTTTACCATCCTGCTAAAAGAAAAGAAGTAATACATCATTTTATTTCCTTTGTTCTTACCAAGGACTTGTCACTGTTCATAACTCGACAGCGGGAGTAGTAAAATCCTTAAGCTGTCATTGCATTTGGCAACAGTCACATTTTGCTTCAAGGACCTGTACAATGATTCAGAGAACCATCTCCCTGAATTCTGGCCTAGTCTGGAAGTAGAATCCTGAGTTATACAGGCATTCATATATTCATTTTTTTCATTCACATATCCTTTATTCTAATTCTGGAGGATTTGATATGTAAGACCCCTATAGACTGGCCTCAAAGAATTTGTCTCTTACTATTTTTTAGAATGTCATTTAAAATATGCTGAGGTTCAATTAGAGAGCTCAGGAAACATCTGGCCAAACATATGGGCCTATAGCTATGAAAAATTAGGAATTGTCTATGTGCCAAGGTTATTACACAAAATAACTTCTCAAGCCAGGCAACTGTTGGAAGTTCTCATGACCACACTCTCTGAGCAGAGTTTCTCCCAGAAGGAGAGGTTTGTTTTGTTGCCCATTGATATATTTATCAAATGCATGAACTTGGAGACAGAGGTACTGAGTGCTAAGGGGTGAGGGGTGTACAATAAAGGGCTCACTTCATACAGGATACTTACAGAAACCCTACCTGAAGAGACATGTAGAAAAACCATACAGGAAAAAAAAAAAAAAAGAATACAATTTATCTAAGGGTAGAGGGGACAGAGACCAACTATGAAAATGCTTTTGAAGTTTGAGTCACTGAAGAGATAGAAAGAAGACATGACTAGAGCTTGAACATGAGGATGATGTAGATAGTACAGGGAATATTTGTGGTTTCTGATAGGAATATAGGAAGACAAAAAAAAAAAAAAAAAAAAAAAAGGGACAGTAGGAGTTCCAGAAAGCACTAAGAGGAAATAAGACAATCAGATTTGACTTTGAAAACATTTCTTCTGACTTTTGTACTGAAGGTGAATAGAAAACTCTAAGGAAGCAATCACAGTGTTATTATAGTTAATAATGAGGATTGGTTGAAGGTAGTGATAGGGAAAAATGGAGAAAAGTGGAAAGAGTTAAGAAATTATTTAGGGAGTAGAATTGATATGACGTGTATATTGCCTATGACTGGTTCAGAATGTGCCTGGTTTCCTTATTCAGGCTAACATGTGAAGGCCTGTCATTCACTGAGAAAGTGATGCTGGGCAACTGAGTTTGGCCATATTTGTGTGATTTGAGGACTTCTGTGACATCCAAGTGAAGATTGCTGCAGTCAGTTACGTGTGTTCTGGAGAAGATGTAAGTCTTGAGATGTTCAATATCATATCCAGTCAATTTTGTGTGTGTATGTGTGTGTGTGTGTGTGTGTGTATGTGTGTGTGTGTGTGTGTTAGTTATATAAAACACGTGGGCATGTGTGTGAGGTGCATATGCATGTGAGCATGTACATGTAGAAGCCATAAGTCAACATCATGTGTCTTCCTCAATCAGGTTCTCTTACTTAACCTGGAGTTCACCAATTCAGCTAGACCAACCAGCCAGTAAGCCCCAGGGTCTTCCAATCTCTGCCTTCCCTACTGCTGGGATTACAGGAGTGTGTTGCTATGCCTGGCATTTAAAAATGTGCCAGGTTTTCAGTATCAGGTATGTATTGCCTCCTACGGAGCAGGCCTCCTGTCCAGTTAGAGAGTGCCTGATACTGAAAACCTGTGATGGGGGAAATCATGAGCTCTAGGGGTGTAACATGTGCTGGTGTCTTGTTAAACGTATAGTCTAAGCTCACCAAACTACCCAGTAAGCACTTCTCCTAATGCTCATACTCATGTATTAATGCCACTCTCACTTTTGGTTAGAGAAGCTTCCCTTTTCAGGCAGTGGTGACCTTGGGATGACTCAGAGGCACAATTGTGCTGAGAAGAAGTGACAGAGAAATGTTTAGCACTGAAACACCTCTATCACACCTTCCAAGGCTCAGGGTCCATTGCAGAAGAGATGGTAGAAAGAGTGTAAGATCCTAAGGAAGGGCAGGACTGCTTACAGTGCGCTCTTCCAGACACAAAATGGCCTGGATATTCATGACCTCGCAGTGCCCGACACTGCCTACACAAGACCAGTGTACTAGGAGGAAAACATGTTGACATCAAAATAAAAGAGAGTCAGATTGACAGGGGGAGAGGATATTATAGACAATGTAGTTTCAAAGGAAAAGTGGGGGGAGGGAGGGAGTTACCATGGTTTATTGTCTATAATTATGGAAGCTGTCGATAAAAATTAAAATTTAAAAAACGTGTATCAGGCATTCAAGTTCAAGTCCTTTTGCTTGTAAAACAAGTGCTTTACTGACTGAGCCATGTTCTCACCTACCCTAATACCCAGTCAAGTCCTCACTTAGTCTCTGACACACTAATGGCCTGCTTCATTAAACACCTGTAGAAGGACCAGAGCACCTTTTTACTTTAGCCAGCCCTTGAATACCTAGCTGGTCAAAGCTGATCAATGCATGGACTTTTGATCTAGTATGTTCCATTTCATAATGGCACTTGAAATAACTCCCACTCACAGTGACATTCTGACTCTGTTCAAACACATTTAGTGATTTCTCCTAATCACTTCTCTTTATTTTGTTCAATATGCTCCTGATTAATACCTTTACACATTCCAAAAGCAACCAAAACAGTTAAAATAAGACCTATAAGAGTTAAAATTGCTTAATTTGAGTCTTCTGAAAATTAATGTCATTTAATATTTCTTGATTTGAAAGATAAATTAAAATTATACTTTCCTTGAATGCAATAATAAGATATATACACACAAAACAGTCAAATGACAGATTTGGCACTCAAAATGTAGTAACTTATTAAATGTCTTTTTGAATGCAGTTAAATCTGTTATAAAATTTCTTTTGTTATTTTTCTATTTCAAAAAAGGCAATCATTTTGTGTCTTAGAGAGAGGGGAAAATTACATTGTTGTAAGACTCAATGCTGTTATTATCTATTTTAAAATTCCAGCCAAACCATCTGAAAGATATTAAAAATAAATTACCAGCATGCAATTAACATAGGTAGACATTGTGCTGTCACCAAAAAATAATGAGTGAATGGCAGATAAAATGTGCAGTTGACAAGGTATGATTCCTCGCCCAGGACACACTTCCTGATAAGTCACAAACTGTTTGATCACCACAACAGAGGCACAAACAGACACGAGAGGCGTGCCTGAGATGGACCACTCAAGGCGGGGCATTACTCACCTTTTCAGGCTTTTCACTAAATACACTGCTTCCCTTTTGAGTACTGATGTCCTTTAATCAAAGCTATGGAGTAAATGACTCACTTCACCAGTGAAGCCACCACAGGATGGGAACAACAGGTGTTTCCTGAGGCTTTAGGACAGGACCGGCTCAGTTTCTCTGATTGTCCTGGCACCTTTTTCTTCATCTTCTTATTCACACGCATTAGATTGTGTTTCTTTATATATAATTTCTGCATCTCTAACCTAGGAGGATTTTTTTTTCCAACCCAAATTCTAATATAAAATATCTCAGAAAAATATTTTAATTTTTGCAAGAATGAAAAGGTCCTTTTGCGGGCTAGAGAGATGGCTTAGCGGTTATGTGCTTGCCAGTGAAGCCTAAGGACCATGGTTCAAGGCTCAATTCCACAGGACCCACATTACCCAGATGCACAAGCACGTGTCTGGAGTTCATTTGCAGTGGTTGGAGGTCCTGGTGCACCCATTCTCTATCTCTCCGTCTCTCTCTCTGCCTCTCTCTCTCTCTCTCTCTCTCTCTCTCTCTCTCTCTCTGTCACTCTCCAATAAATAAATAAAAATGAACAATTTTTTTTTAAAAAATGTCCTTTTGCATGTTTTTCTGGTTATGAATTTAATTAACACTGATGCAATGATTTGAAGACAACATTCTTCCTTACGGCAGTTCACTTATGAGAGAGAGCCCAACCTGCAAATAGTATGAGCACCTACACTAACCAAGTATGAAGAAAAGAGAGGACAAAGGATGGGGTTAAGAGCCCAAATACATGTCTTTAAAAGGTGAATCATGACCAAGCTGAATTTAGAGTCAGTGATGTTCACTGTGAATTTTACTGGGAAGGGACACTTTTGGTAAAAGTAGTACAATGACTTAGAAAAAAACAAGAGTATGGTGCATGTGAGGTTTGGGGTTACCATAGACTGACTGGCCAGATATGAGCAGGAGACAGATAGCCCTTGGGGTCCGTGATGAAAAACACTGTGGGTAGCTCCATGAATCTTGCATCTAGAATGCTGAAAAGTGTACACTGCCCGTGCTCTGTACACACAGCACGTTAAATAGAGTTTGGAGGAGAAATATTTAAATAAGCTTTGGCGAGACTTTGCCCTAATACCCTCCAAATCCAAAGAGACTAGTATTTTTCCACATCAGTCAACCTGCGTGTACGCCTGTGTTAGAATGTGTGTCACAAATGTAGGCACTTGCTGAGAGTAGAAAATCTGACAATAAACTTGCAAACCTGTGTATGTGGCCTGATCTTTTCTTTACTGTGACATAAGAGCATATAGGCCGTGACTCTATGTTTCAGGCCCTGCTCCAAGTCTTTGGAAAATCCTAAGTCTTCTTATCCTAATAACAACAATCTCAAGAAAGTTCTACTATTATCTCATCTTGCTATTTAGGAAAATGAGTCACAGGAAAGATAACAGCTTGCCTGGTGATGGTGAGGTACAATATTCTTCTAGAGGGTGTGATGAAATAGCAGTTCCTTAGATCCTTGGATCCCACAGGCAGCGATTCTTATTCTTCAGTCTGATGCTGTGGCATCTTCATATTTAAAAACTCACAGTGGTTGTAGTAGAGTGAATCTTCCAATATTATTTTGAGAAATGTTGTTGGGAGAGTTTTTATAGTTAAAAGGAAGCTGTGAAAGGACACAAAAGGGAAATGTCAGCTTAAGTATCGCATGGGCTATGAGGCTGTCTCATCAAAAGTATCAGAGGGTTTACAGACAGAAATGAACACAGGGAATTAATGAAGTAATAACTAGGGACATTTCCCCAAGAGAGAAAAGGTTATTAATTAAAAGGGCACAATGACATTCTTCCAGAGCCACATGTTGGGTCATGATATGCAGAGACATTTATCGGACCAATAATTTTGGGCTAACTCCACAACGCATGACCCATTTACCTCAACAAGGAGGGGACAATGAGGAGGGGGTAGGTCATGGATGAGCCTAATAATGGTACCAAACTGCCTGTATTTGCTGACTAGAAAACTAATAAAAAAAGGGGGGGGGGGCTGGAGAGATGGCTTAGCAGTTAAGTGCTTGCCTGTGAAGCCTAAGGACCCCGGTTCGAGGCTCGATTCCCCAGGTCCCACATTAGCCAGATGCACAAGGGGGCGCACGCATCTGGAGTTCATTTGCAGTGGCCGGAAGCCCTGGCATGCCCATTCTCTCTCTCTCCCTCTATCTGTCTTTCTCTCTGTGTCTGTCACTCTCAAATAAATAAATGAAAAATGGACAAAAAATATTTAAAAAAAGAAAAAGGGGGGCACAATGAGCATTGGTGAAGTGACTGGAGAAAACAAAGACATGCAGCTCTATGACTTGTGCTCACAAATGTCAGGTTTTCTTTTTCTTTCTTTTCAATTTCTACTTTCTTTCTCTTCTCTTCTTTCATTCTCATTTCCATCCTTGATTCCTCTCCTTCCTTTTCTCCGTGTCTCCCTTTCTTTCTTCTTCCCTCCCTCCTTTCTTTCTTTCTTTCTTTCTTTCTTTCTTTCTTTCTTTCTTTCTTTCTTTCTTTCTTTCTTTCTCTCTCTCTCTCTCTCTTTCTTTCTTTCCCTCTTTCCTTCCTTCCTTTCTTTTTCTTTATTTCTATAATTTCTCACTATATTGTTCAAGATTGCCTTGAACTTCTGATATCAAAGGATCTTCCTACCTCTGTATTCAAAAGTAGTTTGGATTTCAGGCAAGTGCCACAGCAACTAGCATCCTATTTTCTCTTCTAGGAAGTAATTCCAATAAAGAAGTAGCCATGCCCACTACTCAAATTCTCAACACTTTCAGCAGAAACGTCTTCAAAGGAGCAAGAGGTCGGAGTTCATCCTTCAGCCTGCGCTCTCGCAGGCAGGAGGAAGCACTCTTGGAATTGTTAGTGGGCTTGCTTTCAGCTTTAAATTCTGGGTACTACCTAACAGTTGTGAGGGCAGAAGAAGACATTCTTCAAACACGCACACTAAAAATATTACTAAAATATCTTCTCTAGGCAGGCGTCTGTTGCTAGAAACCAGGAAAAAAGATTTAAGAAATACTGAGACCCATATGGAAGTGTCAGGCATGAGAGAGGCACAGTTTATTGAGTGCAGACATACCAAACTGGACGGAGGAAGGAAAGTTCTAGTCATAGGTACCTGAGCAAGAAGGATCCAAGGAACTGCCATTTAATCACACACTTTCAAAGAGAAGACATAATAAAGCTTTCTTTCTTTTTTTTTTTTTTCCAAGGTAGGGTCTCACTCTAACCCAGGCTGACCTGGAATTCACCGTGGAGTCTCAGGGTGGCCTCAAACTCACGGCCATCCTCCCACCTCTGTTTCCCAAGTGCTGGGATTAAAGACGTGTGCCACCACGCCAGGTGGGACATAATAAAGTTTTAACAAGGGCTGGGGAAATGGCTTGGCACTTAAGGTGTTTGCCTGGATATCCATAACCTCGCAGTGCCTGACACTGCTTACATAAGACCAGTATAATAGGAGGAAAACATGTTGACATCAAACTAAAAGAGAGTCTGATTGAGTGGAGGAGGGGATATGATGGAGAATGGAGTTTCAAAGGAAAAGGGGGGTAGGGAGAGAGTTACCATGGTTTATTGTCTACAATTATGAAAGCTGTCAATAAAAAAAAATTAAAAGTTAAAGGACCCCGGTTCAATTCCCCAGGACCCACATAAGCCAGATTCATAAGGTAGTGCATGTATCTGGAGTTCTTTTGCACTGGCTAGAGGCCCTGACATGCCCATTCTCTCTTTCTCTCTATCTGCCTCTTTCTTTCTTTCTCTGTGTCTCTCAAGTAAATAAATAAAAACTTTAACAATATGAAATCATCCAATGGAAATACTGCTTACTATTTTTGTATGTGTATGTATGTATGTGTATGTGTGTATGTATGTGTGATGGGTACATGTGTGTACAGATGTGCATGTTCATGTTAAGGTTAGAGATCAATACCAAGTGTTTTTCTTGATCAATCTCCAACTTATTTATTGAGACATGGTCTCTCACTGAACTCAAAGCTCACTTGATTCAGCTAGTCTAGCTAGATATCTTGCTCTGGGCATCCTCCTCTTGTCTCCACTCCCCAGCACAGGTGTGTACCAGCAAATCCAGCATTTATGTGAGGTCTGTGGATCCCAACTCAGGTCCTCATGCTTGCATAGCAAGTGCTTGACCAACTTAGCCCATCTCTCCAGCCCTCGCTGATCAACTTTTAAAATCAACCAATTGAAAGAATTAAGTTGTTTTATGGTTTGCATTGGAAAAGTAAAATGTTCAGAGGTGGAAAGGAGAGACAAGAGGAAAAGAAATTTTTTCACATTTTAGAGGAAGGCCTGGGAATATACTGACTTCAAAATTCTATAATGAGGGAGTGTATTATTTAAATAAAGAGGTATGATATTCTCTGTAAAACCAATGCAAAAACTTAAAAAATCAATGAAAGCAATAAAGCATATGGTCTAGAAATATAGATATACTCATTAACTATAATTCATAAACACTTAAAATAATTAAAATGCTTCCCTTTGCATTGAAAGACTGTAGGCTGATGTCTTTTATTTAGTATTTTATATGTAAGAATGAATTAAAATTAAGTGTTTTATTTTTATTTATTTATTTTATAGAGAGAGAAAAATATATACAGAGACAGAGAAAGAGAGAGACAGAGACAGAGAATGAGTGCCCCAAGGCCTCCAGCCATTGCAAATGAACTCCAGATGCATGTGTTCCTTTGGGCATATGGCTGCTGTGAGTCCTGGGGAACTGAACGTGGGTCCTATGGCTTGTCAGGCAAGCACCTTAACTGCTAAGCCATCTCTCCAGCCCCAAGAATTGATTAAAATTAAAAGTAGGGGTGGAGTGATGGCTCAGTGGTAAAAAGCATTTTCTTGCAAAACCTGCCAGCTTGGGTTCAGTTCTTCAGCCACCCACATAAAGCCAGATGCAAAAAGTGGCACAAGCATCTGGCATTTGTTGCAGTACCAAGAAACACTGCTGTGTCTAAATCTGTGTGTGTGCTTGCACACACACACACACACACACACACACACACACACACTCACACATAGGCTCAAATCAATGTTTTTAAAAGATCAAAACTATAACCAGTAAAATAATTTATATCTTATAGAAACAAAAATAAAATATCTGTTGCCTTTTGAAAGCAAAAGTAAAAAGATTCCTTAGGATTTTGAACATAATTATAGCTTATTTATTCTGTATTTTCACATCATCAAGTCATAATATAGTTAATAGTTTAATTGAAAGTTTTCTTCTCTTTTTTCTAACCTGGATTTAGTGGAACAATTATTATTCAGGCTAGACTAGCTTTAACCTTTAGATTCCAATGCCTTTTCTGCTTTAAGTTTGCATGGGTATATGAAACATGGGTGGCATTTCTCAGTCCATTTGCTTGAGACTATTGATTCAGTTGGGATTACGGTGTTTTACGGATCCTTTCCTCTGTCTTCTCTCTGTGGATACAGTTCCCTCTGAAACCAATTTCACAAGCACCCTTGGTCATGTCTGTGTTCCCTGGAAGATACAGAAACAGGTGAAAGAAGCTTGCTTATCCCCATCTTCTTCCTTCCTACCTCCTTTCCCAGAAGATTCATTTGTTTTAGGTATCTGACAATGCACATAGGGTTTACCATGACCGTTCCCCTATAATGAGGTTACAGCTCAATAATGGAAGAGGACAATTCTATGTCCTTAGCATTTGACCAATTCAGATAATTAGAACCTTACATTTTGAACAAAAATCTGCATTTCTCTCTCTTACTAAAATTTGTCTTGAACTGATATATGTTTAGGGAAAAAATTGATTTGTTTCATATGCCACAAAGTGAGAAAACCTTGAAGTTTTAGTAATGTATCTGAGATCTGCTTTCTTTTAAATGATTATTTTTATTATCATGAACTTTTCAGTATGGACTTATTGCATATTGGTCATAGTCCCATGGGGTTATACTCGTATGTCTCCTTTCTCCTGCCTCCTGAGGATGGTACTCCTTAGTGGAGTTGTTGTTATTCTCTGTGGAGTCATGAAAGCACCAGTCTCAGTGTGTGGGGGCAATGTCTCTGGATGCACCCTTATCACCCTGTGGCTCTTATAATCTTTCTCCCCCTCTTCAGCCATGTTCCCTGAGCCTTGGAGGGTATGTTATAAGCCCCATTCAGTGTTGAGCTCTCTGCATCCTTTGCATTTTTGTTTTGATGAGTTTTGAGTTTTCTCAGTGCCGACTACAATCTCTCTGGAGGAGGATTGTTAAATCCCAGTGCCAGAACTGGGCTACCTGCCATGAAGAGCTGTTGGTCAGGGAGGCCCATGTGATCCCTAAAACAATGCAGGCTATTTCTATAGTATGTGGTTATCAACCAGAGCCAAATGGTTGTGGAAAGCACCATAGGCTTCAAGCGCTGGACAATGAGAAGTCATGCTGGAAATAAAAAGGAAGCCAGCTCCCTGATGGCAAGCATTACAGTGTTGGAACGTGTTATGTGAACTGCTGGGAGATAATGGTAACCAACAGCATGAATAAGCAGTGGATCCTGAAAGCTACAAAATAAATCATCTGGGTAAGATGCACACACCTGTGCAATAGTGTAATAGTGTAACAGGCTATGAATATAAACAGCTGCTCTCTGATTGGATATGAGTACCACTCAGTGGACACGAATTCATACTTAGCACTGAGAACCAAGTCAGAATTTTATGGATAAGAAGGTTGTGGTGGTTTGATTCAGGTGCCCCCATAAACATAGGTGTTCTGGATGCTAGGTCCCCAGCTGATGGCAATTTGGGAATTAAAGCCTCCTGGAGGTGGTGTATTGTTGTGGGTGGGCTTATGGGTATTACAGCCAGCTTCCTCTTGCCAGTGTTTGGCACACTCTGTTGCTATTTTCCACCTGATGTTGCCAGGAGGTAATGTCCACCTTCTATTCATGCTATTGTATTCCCCTGCCATCATGGAGCTTCCCCTCAAGTCTGTAAGCCAAAATAAACTTTTTTTTTTTTTTTTTCCTACAAGGTGCTTTTGGCTGGGCGTTTTCTGCCAGCAATGTGAACCTGACTGCAACAAAGATCATTGACACTACAGAGAAGCTGCCGTGGTTATTGTTCTTAGAAGACAGGGCAGGCCCATCAAAAAGTTTGAAAGCACTAGATTTTTTATTCCCATTGAGGCATGCTACTCTACTCTCATTTGGAGGATCTGCTTTAAAAAATTTTGTTTTTAGGGCTGGAGAGATGGCGTAGCGGTTAAACGCTTGCCTGTGAAGTCTAAGGACCCCGGTTTGAGGCTCGGTTCCCCAGGTCCCACGTTAGCCAGATGCACAAGGGGGCGCACGCATCTGGAGTTCGTTTGCAGAGGCTGGAAGCCCTGGCGAGCCCATTCTCTCTCTCTCCCTCTATCTGTCTTTCTCTCTGTGTCTGTCGCTCTCAAATAAATAAATTTAAAAAAATTTAAAAAAAAATTGTTTTTAATAGATGGCAGCAAATACTGGGGCAGAATCAAGATCTATCAGCACAAGAAAACATGGCCAACCACCTATTATGAGATGATTCATCTCGCGGGGCGTGCTGGCGCAGGCCTTTAATCCCAGCACTCGGGAGGCAGAGGTAGGAGGATTGCCGTGAGTTCAAGGCCACAATGAGACTCCGTAGGGAATTCCAGGTCATCCTGGGCTAGAGTGAGACCCTACCTTAAAAAAACAAAAAAAGAAAAAAAAAAAAAGAGGTAATTCATCTCTACCACATCCACCGTGGGCCCAGGAGACACTACACAGGAAGTGGTGATTTAAACGCCAGCGTCGCTTCTCTTTTAAAAATTATTTATTTATTTATTTGCACATGTGTGCCTGCACCAGGATCTCTTGCTGCTGGAAACTAATGCTGATTCAGCTTTATGTGAGCTGAACTATTGCCCCAGCTTTCTTCTTCATTAATGTGAGTGCATATCATACTAAGGCTTTCGTAGAAATATTTGGCTTTGGTCAACATAAAGGAAACTCACAACCACATTGGGGCATTTTTAGGTAGGCATGTTCACTACTTCATGTTCAGTCTTGTTGAATCATAATTGCTCAAAGCAATCATTTATATTAAATAATATCTCTGAAAATTTCCATGATTTTTCAGTATATGCAAGTGTTTATTCCCATTGCATGCAGTCCTCTCTTGGTTCTTAGTTTGAACCCTTATACAACTACAGGATAGCCTGAAATCATTTTCTATTCATCCAATTGACTTGTTCAATGCAAATGATCTGTCTTTTCACCTAATAAATTACATCTGAAAGATGAATAAACCATTATCAGGTTGGAATGATAATCTAAAGAATTCATGAATAAAAATATATTTCTAGTTCTCTGAATGTAGTCCCCTATGTATGTCTCCTTTCTAAGTCCTGGAATATGTACATGAAGGAGGTCTTTACAATTTTACTAAATGAAAAATTTTCAACAACAATATAAGAATATCCTAGATCATCTAGATAAAACCTAAATCCATACAGTGTTTCCTTTCTTATGCAAGACACACAAAATTAAAACAAATAGAGACTGGAATGTTTTAGACATGAGTCAAAGAATTTTATCAGTGGAGGCAAAAGAGACAAGAGGTAGAGTCCCACATCCTTTAGAAAGCTCCACCCTGACAGTACCTGTATTAGGGTTTTCTAGAGGAACAACACTGATAGAATGAATTGTATTAAAAGGGAATTTACTGGATTAACTCATAGCAGTCCAACAATAGCAATTTGCAGGCCTGAGAGTGAAGAAACCCAGTCAGTTCATGAGGCTTGATGGCTCAATAGTCCCAATCCCATACTGAAGGCCTGGAGACTTCCTGGAGAGCCACTGGTCTTCAGTCCACACTGCAAAGTACCATGCAGCCAGGTGGTAGGACTGTATATTTTCCTTCCCAGAGCTTCCTTAGAAAAAGCTCTCCCTGTAAGAGGGGCCACCCTCTCTGGGGTAAGGTCTCACCCTAGGAGAAGGACTTGCTCCTTTAGTTAATCCTTCCTGGAAGCAACCTCAGAGAACCCACTTATAAGGAATGTCTGTGGATTCCTAAACAGGTCAGGTTGACACAAAACTCAGCCATCACAGTACCTGAGTTTTAGATTTCTGGGTTGCAATAGGTAATAGAATAAATTTCTATTGTTTTATGCAATCACAATTTTAGTAATTTGTTGCCACACACATTAGGAAACTAATGCACTAAACATTTTGAATATTATAAAAGCAATATATCTAGAACCAAAGTAAGAGTGAAATATTTTCTGAACAGTAGAAAAACTGGATCTATATTTGAATCGATCCATACTCATTTCAATGCTAAAAAAATATTATTACAAATTTACACTTATTATCTCACTTGGTTTAAACAGCCTCAAAATGGAAAGCTGCTACTATTACTTAGGGTTGTAAAGACATGGTTTCTTTAGTGTTAAGAGACTGGTGTCTGACAGGGGATTTCATGACCAGGAGTTCTCTAAAACCACACAAAGCATTGTGTTAAAGTATTCATGAAAGACAGACACAAAAGTGCACAAATTATAGAAATAGATTTAAAATTTAAGGCAAATCAGAATACATTTTCATGTGCTTTCATTTTTGTAGTCATCTTTGTAAAACCTATAACACAGAGAAAAGACCTAATGAGCTGCACATGACAGCACTGCCCTTGATATTTGTGATGGTTAAGTTTGTGTCAACTTGATCTGTTTAGGAATCCACAGACATTCCTTTTCATTGGGTCTCTGTGGTTGCTTCCAAGAAGAATTAACTAAAGGAGGAATCCTTCCCCAGGGATGAGCCCTTCCCCCAGAGTGGGCAGCCCCTCTTGAGAGGGGGGGGCTTTATCCAAGGTAGATCTGGAAAGGAAAGTATCCCCTCCTCCCACATGGCTGCTGGTGCTGCTTACTGATTTCTAGAGTGGACTGAAGACCAGCATGAACCAGAGAGCCGAGTCTCTCCAGGATGCCTCTAGGCATCAGTGCTGGATTGGAACTGCTGAGGCATCCAGCCTCATGGACTGAGCAGCTACCAGGTTCCTTGATTCTCAGACCTGCAATCTGCTATTGGTGGACTGCCATAAACTAGTCCAATAAATCCTCTTTTTAACACAATTTATTATATTGGTTCTGTTCCTCTAAAGAACCCTGCCTAATACAGAATGTGGTGCCAGGAGTGGTTCTAGAGAAACAGAATTGTGAGGATGAATTTCCTTAGTGGGTTTGATGCTCTCCAGAGTTGATTCTCCAACTTCAGTGCCACTAAAAGTTCTGCTGGTAATAAGGAGAGTGCTTTTACTGGTAATAAGAAGGGCCTTAATAATCCATGGTGTGAACTCTAAAGAACTCCATGAGATAGATGTATGATCCTGAGTTGTATTTTGTGAAGAGCAAGGAATTTAGTGATTCTGTATCTAGAACTTTTGAATATTTGTGGAAAAAAGATTGAATGATGAATGATGATGCTGGATGGTTACCTCTAGCATCTCTGGATAAAATATTGAGAGAGAAACAGAAGCCCAGGAAGGAAATTTCCAAGCTTAAGATTCACATACATGATCTAAAGGTTTCTAAGGGAGCCCTGAAGGGGAATCTCCTCTCTAGCCAGAACAGGGCTCAAATTGCAGAAAACCAAACCCAAGTTCTCATTGTAAGATTGGCTAATTTGTGATGTAAATTCAATTCCCAGCCTCACAGGCTATCAGAAGTTAAAGTGAGGGCACTGATTGTAAAAGAGTGGGATCCTATGACTTGGGATGGGGATACGTGGGAAGACCCTGAAGAATCTGGGGACCCTGAACTGTCAGATTCTGAAGAATCTGAAGAAGAAGCTAGTCATGGGCCCAACAACATGGATTTCCACTAACTAAGGCTGACCTGATTAAGGCTGCTGCTGAGTGCCAAATCTGCCAGCAGCAGAGACCTACTCTGAGCATGGTAGCATTCCTCGGGGTGACCACCCAGCAACTTGGTGGCAATTTGACTACATTGGACCTCTTTCATCATGGAAAGGGCAGCATTTTGTCCTGACTGCAATAGACACTTATTCTGGGTATGCATTTGCCTTTCCTGCACATAGAGATTTTGCCAAAACTCCCATCTGTGGACTTACAGAATGCCTTATCCACCATCATGGTGTTCCACATAGCATTGCTTCTGACAAAGGAGCTCACTTCACCTCCAAGGAAGTACACAGTCGGCTCATGATCATGGAATTCACTGGTCTTATCATGTGCCCCACCATCCTGAAGCAGCTGGCTTGATAGAATGGTGGAATGGCCTTTGAAATAAACAGCTACAGGGCCAACTAAGTGGCAATAGCTTGGAGAGCTGGAGGAATATCCTCCAGCAGGCTGTATATGCTCTTAATCAGCGTCCTATATATGGTACTGTTTCTCATATAGCCCAAATTCATGGGTCCAGGATTCAAGGGGTGGAGCTGGGAATGGTCCCACTTACCATCACCCCAAGTGACCCATTAGCTAAATGTTTGCTTGCTGTTCTTGCAACCTTATGATCTGCTGGCCTAAAGGTTTTAGTTCTGGTAGGGGGAATGCTTTTGCCAGGAGGCACAAAGAATATTCCACTGAATTGGAAGTTAAGACTTGCCCCTGGCCACTTTGGGCTCCTGATTCCCTTGAGAGAACAGGCTAAGAAAGGAGTATTAGTGGTAGCAGGTGATTGATACAAACTGTCAGGGGGAAATCAGACTGCTCCTCCATAGTGGAGGTAAGAAAGAGTATGTCTGGAGTGCAAGAGATCCTCTAGGGCATCTCTTGGTCTTACCATGCCCTGTTATCAAAGTCAATGGACAACTGCAACAACCCAATCAAGGCAGTGTGATAAATGGCCCAGATCCTTCAGGAATGAAGGTATGGGTCACCCCTCTAGGTAAATAACCAAGACCTGCTGAGGTGCTTGCTGAAGGTGGAGCGAGTACAGAATGAGTGGTGGAAGAAGGTAATTACAAATACCAGCTATGGCCACATGACCAGTTACAAAAAAGTGGACTGTAATTGACATGAGTGCTTCTGTAAAGAGTGTTTGTACATACTTATGCCAATATTAAGGTGCTTTTTGTTAGTTTATGAATTAGGTAATTAATACTGATTAAGATCATAACATTAGTTAGACACTGTTGAATTTATATTTGCCTTACTACATTAGACACAGAGCATTCCTCATGGAACCTTGCTTTGTATGGGGGTGGGGAGATTGTGTACTTCTGGTTGTAGGAAAGATAGTTATATCATGTTAGGTAGAATTATGACTTTGTTACTGTCTTCATTTGGAAATTAAGTATGACATAAGGAGATATGGTTTGGGGTCAAGTTGACAAGCAGTGGACTTGTGATGATTAAGTTTGTGTCAACTTGATCTGTTTAGGAATCCACAGACATTCCTCATCAGTGGGTCTCTGAGGTAGCTTCCAGGAAAGATTAACTAAAGAAGGAATCCTTTCTCCAGGGTGAGCTCTTCCCCCAGAGTGGGTGGCCCCTCTTGGAGGGAGGGGGTTATGTAAGGAAGCTCTGGGAAAGAAAATATCCCCTCCTCCCACCTGGCTGCTGGTGCTGCTTGATGCTTGTTGCTTTACAGTGTGGACTGAAGACCAGTGTGGACCAGAGAGCAGAGTCTCTCCAGAATACCTCCAGGCCTTCCGTGCTGGATTGGGACTGCTGAGGCATCCAGCCTCATGGACTGATACTGGATTCCTTGACTCTCAGGCCAGAAATCTGCTATTGGTGGACTACTGTAAACTAATCCAATAAATCCCCCTTTTAATACAATTCATTCTATCGGTTCTGTTCCTCCAGAGAATTCTGACTAATATAACATTCAGTGAGTTTCAGGTTAATTCTTAAGTTCATGTATGAATTCTCTAGGGCTGGTATAACAAGTCATTTATAAACTGGGTGACCTGAAGTGATAGAAATGTAATGCCATAGTTCTGTGGGTTTGTAGTCTAAAATCTTGGTATTGGCAGGGCTAGGGAGAGATCACTCCATGACTCTTTGCCATCCTTTGGTGGTCTGCAGCAAGCACTTATGCGTCTTGATTTGTAAATGCATCACTTACTTTCTGCATCCACTATCACTTCTGGAGATATGAAGTTTGTGAATGTACATGGAAGTATGTTCTTCAGAGAAGTGGATTCCTAATCTCCAAATTTCTTCAATATAAATTGGAAAGTTCTGAGTGACGTGTATTGTCTTATAACCAACAACTTTGGTGGTGGACACTCTTCTTGCTGTTCCATTAGATGCACCTTGGAGGACTCGAGTACCCAACCCTCAGCTCTCGGCTGGTTGCTCATGACCCACAGTCATGCTGCAGCCCAGCCTTCTGTCGATGACTGCTCTGGCAGAGTGGGAGCTTCCTTGTCCAGTGTGCTCTCTACTTTTCTGCACAATCAATAGTGGGTGTAGATGGCATGTATATACCATATACATATACATATACATATACATATACATATACATATATATATATATATATATGTATATATATATACACACACACACACACACACATACATACATACACACATATGAGAGGGGGAGAGAGAGAGAGAGAGAGAGAGAGAGAGAGAGAGAGAGAGAGAGAGAAAATGGGCATGCTTGGTCCTTTAGCTACTGCAAACGAACTACAGACACTTGTGCCACCATGTGCATCTAGCTTACATGGGGTTCTGCAGAATCAAACCTGGGTTTCTAGGCTTCACAGGCAAGTGCCTTAACTGCTAAGTCATTTCTGCAGCTCTTTTTACCTATATTTCTTATTTTATGTGTTCATGTATATGTAACTTTATAATTAAGAGTCAAGAAAAATATTTGAGCAAGGAAATATTCAAAGCTACAATTTTTGGATTACTTATACTTTATTGATTTGTGTTTATTAAACAGTTATACCAGGAAACTTCTGAATAAAGTCATTAGGTAAGCAATTTACATAAATTCTTCTTTTCTTCTAGTACTAAACAGAAACTAGTAACAAGTTGCTGCAGATTTTTTTTTTCTGAATAATAATAGGATTGGGGTGCAGGTAGATTAGGGAATATGAATATGTAAGGAATTCCTGGAACTGAAAACAAGAAGAAAATATGATATAATGGAATATGTCATTTTTCAGCTTTCTAAATTCATGATTAGAACTAGTGAAATGACAAGCAAAGTTTTACATTTAGGATAATATACATTTTGGAATCATAACATATATGTTGTTATAAATCTTATATGATTGAAATAGGACTGGGTGGAGAAAAAATATTCAGTGTAGTTCCTGCAAGGTAATTTGATCACTTGCTTTTTTATTGAAGGTCACTCGAAGAATCAGCCAAGCTGTCTCCATTCCGTCTTTCCTATTGAAAGATTTACATTGTGTACTATAGCTCCACTTTCTCTAACTGTGATAGATATCCAGAGGAGGCTTTGGACTTAGGAAGTGTTGGGACTGCTAAAAGCAATGAGAACTTTGGAAGTTAGACTGAATATATTTTGCATTAAGAGATGGCCATGAGCACTTGTCACTGAAAATGAGCTCCAGATTTATGTACCATTTTGTGTTTCATGTGGGTACTGGGGAATCAAACTTGGGCTGCTGAGCCTGTTACTAGGAAGCATCTTTAACTACTGAGCCATTTCTCGAGACCATCAGTGAATTTATTACTCACAGACTAAAGTTACTTATAGGCTAACATTATTACCTGAGAACAAGGTTTTATTTTGCTAAGTATCTATGCATATTTTCACTCAAAATGTCACTTTATCTGAATAGTCAATGTGTTCTCATGGAGTATTTTGTATATTTTAGAAACAAATCTTTTTGACGTACACTGATAAGCAGAATGGATTTACTAAATTTGATTACTGGATGAATTGTCTGATTTTGTGTTAATGTTTCTATTCTGTTAGTTGTTACAAGAAAGGAAAGGATGAAAATGTTGTTTGTACAACCATATTTTTATTAACTTGTGCTTTTAATATGTTAAAATGTTTTTAAATGTGAGATCTAGACACTGAATTATAAAACTCTGTGAAGTGGTAATAATTGTAGAATAAAGACTATCATTTAATTAAAGTTGAAAGATTCAGACTTTTAATCAGGAAAATCTCAGGACTAAACTGGTCACTGGGATAGAGGAATGGGATTCTGGAGACTGGTTATGATGATTCATGCTCTTGTTTTGAATTTCCAGCTTAGTGGCAATACGTTTGCTGATTTGGTTATTAAGTAGTAAAGCAAATAAACACCGAGCTTTCAGGGTTCAGCTTCTAACCAGTAACTCCTCATCCACTTCACAACTACTTGGCCCAGCAGAACCCACAGCTGAGAGCTTTTGTTTTGCAGTGCCAATGAGATCCGGGGACAGCTTTGCTCCTGATGCTTAAAAGAATTGCATGAATCAAGAGACACTTTTCATCACATATGCTTATGACTTTTGATACAAATGGAAGCTCATCATTGACCATAAAATCAACATAAATTGCTTGTCTCCTTAGAAAATGTGGTTCACTAAAAGGCTGAAAAAAATGAGTTGGCTAAGTACAGATGGCTAAAAGCTGATGTTATTGTTCCGGGTGGGGTGACCTATAGTTAGGACTTCCCTAATTAGATGTTGAAGTGGAATCTAAGCAGAAAGGATGGAAATGACTCAGAGAACAATTTTTTTAGGGCAGAGTTAGATGGGAACTAATGTCATGGCATTTGTGATGTATTTTTTGATCATTGTTTAGATAAAACACCTATCACTTCTCCTGTCTTTTGGTTAAGATCAAGTATAGATAAAATACCTACAATTCCTTTAACAGCTGAGCCATCTGTCCAGCCACAAATACCTACAATTCCAAATTCAAGATAGTATCTTGACAATAAGCAAATCTGAATTTTGATGTAATAAAGTATAAAGTCATATTTCATTGATGTGTTTTTACATTTCCCTAGGAGGTGGTGGTCAAGTGTAATATATATGAATATGAAAACTTTTGCTGTAAATGGAAAGCAATGCATACACTAATGAAAGAGATTTATTATGCTCATTTAAATTAGTATAATATAACATGTGATCACACCCCTGATGGTTAAGATATTGTTTCACAAGTGCCAAGAGCACACCACATACCTGAACCTGTTAGATGAATGTTTTTAACCTTGAATTTTACATATAATAAGGAAAAGTTATCTAAAAGGTTAAATATTTTAGATTTTTTCTGATACTTTGTAATACACATATATTTCATATATAAAGTGAATATATTGTGTGCAAAAATAAGGGAGAAAGAAAAGTGAACTTTGGTAGGAAAGGAGAAATCTTGAAATTTGTCAGCTTAGTAAAAAACAAAAACAAGGACTAGAGAGACGGCTTAGTGATTAAGGAATTTGTCTGTGAAGCCTAAAGACCCAGGTTTAATTCTCCAGTACCCACTTAAGCCAGATGCAGAAGGTGGTTCATAGGTTTGGAGTTTATTTGCAGTGGCTAAAGGCCCTGATGCCCATTCTCTCTATCTGCCTCTCTTTAAAATAAATAAATCCATAAATAATTTTTTTTTCTTTAACACAAAAGAAAACAAAAAGTGGAGAGATGGCTAAGTAGGTCATAGTACTTCTGTTGCAAGAACTAGGGCGTGAGACCATTTGAATTTGATTTCTCAACACCCTTATAAACAGCTGGGCATAACCATACACATTTGTAACACCAGTCCTGTGGGGAACAGGGACTTGACAATTGCTAAGACTCACAAGACTCTAGAACTGCAGAATTGCAGGTGAATGAGTGATAGAAGAGGGCTACCTGGAATCCTCCTCTGGCCCCTGAATGTGTGCATGTGTACACACATGTGCATGCACCACACACGCCATGCACACAGCACACCACAGATACTAAATGTACTCACATACACAAAAGAAGGAGAGAAAACAATTGCAAGTTTTATAAAATCACACTTGCTTAATTCATGTGGAAAATGTGTCCTAAATTCCCCTGTGAAATGGAACATAAGGAAGTTATCAAGAGAAAGACCCTGTCCCTCTTGAGTTTTTCTGCCTCCCTGTGATTTTGTGATTCTTTATGTCTGCAAGTTACCTACACTGAGATGCAAGTATTTCTGATGGGAATTTGTTTGTTTTAGTCCAGAACAGAAGAATGTTTACCCAGGACTTGTTGTGACATTTTAGGGATAAGTTTTTATACATTTTCAACTTGGTCTCTTCCATTCTAATTTATAGTAACAACAGACATAAATATTCAATTAAAATGTTAAAGAATAGCAAATTGAAGGTGGAGCTTTGAAGTGCTCTCTTGAAATGCTCTCAGCCTTTTTTGTACAAGCAATTCCTATATTTTTATATTTTGTATAACAATTCCTGTATTTCTAATTAGTCATGTCCCTAAAAACCCTATGAACATGCACAGTTCAGGTTCTGTGTTTGTAATTTATTAGTGCTCCTTGGATGGGGCTGAAGTAATAATGACTTAGGAATAGATTCTGTTTCAGAAAGTAATGTTTCTAAAAGTTGTCAATTGCATTTTTTTAAGAAATGTTTATATTATTTTCCAATCCAATGAAGAGCTATGTGGAGACTATAATCTATAATGTTACTGTGCTGATTGATATATATCAATGAAAAAATAGTTTATCATCAAGGAGAAACTTTTTTTTTGCTTTTTCTAGAGCAACAGATGAGCATCAGACACTGTAGATAAAGTAGTTTCTAACCACTTGAGCTATTGGGTACACGGGTGTGGGCACAGCCCTTGCTGTATGTACTTTGGGAGATACATTCTTTACCATAGTAAATTCTGTCCAACCTTCTAGACTCTGAGCAGGCAGGCAGTGGATTAGAAAAGCTTCCTCTTTACTCTCAGGACATCCTGTGTTCTATATAGTACACTGACCAGATTGAACTGAGATTGTTCATGTCTTCAGCACTGGACCATTGGAGATTTGTGGGTAAGGATTATTTCTTAGTCAGCTTTATGCCCCTGCTGCTCACTCAGTGAAATAGCAGGGATGAGGAGAAGATTCTGTGAGTTCTTTTTAATTTTATTTTTATTATTTATTTGAGAAAGACGGAGAGAGAGAGGAAGTGAGAGACAGAGAGAGAATTGGCACTCCAGGGCTTCCAGCCACTGCAAATGAACTCCTGATGCATGTGCTACCATGTGCATCTGGCTTTTGTGGGTCCTGAGAAATTGAACCTGGGTCCTTTGGCTTTGCAGGCAAGCACCTTAACCGCTAAGCCATATCTCTCACCCTTCTATGGGTTTTGATGATAGATAATTCTACTTGCTTTGACTGTCCATGATGACTGTCCAGTAACACAGGCTTGTAAAAATAATTGAAATTCTAATATTGGTCCAAGAGGCTTTCTCTTATCCTATCATTGCCTGCCCAGTAAGCAGTTACTTTTTGAACTTAGGAGTGAATTAATATGAGATTTTTATCTTTGTATATCCTAAAAAAATACAGATAGGTGTGGCACATACATATTTTATAAACTAGTAGAGATAACTGTTTTATTTTATTGTGTGTGTGTGTGTGTGTGTGTGTGTGTGTGTGTGTGTGTGTTTACCAAGAACTAGCCTGGGTGGCATATGCTTGCCTGTGGTGGCAGGAGCAGAAAGCCTGGTATCCCACTCCATCATCACTTTTCTGCCTGCTTTTGCTTTTACTTTGAGCCTTATTCTTATGATCCTGGAGCTTGCTTTTTTTTTTTTTTTTTTTTTTAAGCTGTGACTGCTCTAGAGTCTTAGCTGCCCTGAGGCATTGGAGTTACAGTTATGTGTGGCCACGCCTAGCTGTATATGTGGGTTCTAGAGATTCAAACTGAGGCAATTTCAGGTCCTGTAAGTCCTCATGCTTGCGTAGAGAGTACACTTAACCGTGGTGCATCTCTCCAGCTTATGATAGCATTATGTAAACTAGGTGTTTCTTTCAATCTCATAATAGCTCAACTGTACTTCTTTATTACTACATCGAGAAGGAAAAATTAAATTAATGACTAATATTTTCAGGAGAACAACATACATACATGAACAATTAAAAGTTTACAATCAACAAAACCTGGGTGAAATAAAATCCGAATGGCTTCTGTAATGTTTACTATTGTTTTTTAAATAGGAATATAAGGGTGATTTGCAGTATTCCTCTTCTAGGACTCATATTTTCATGTAGCAAGAACTCCTCAAACTCATAATTTCACATTAGGCAGAGAAAGCATGTTATAAAAATACCCTAAGACACAAAAATAAAGAAAATCAAGCTAAGTACACAGAAACAATTTTCTGGACAATAGCCATGAGAATAACATTCATTTCAGCTTACTTTTTAAAAAAGCCTTTGGTAACCTCAGCTACAAACAGGTAAGGAATTATATTCTGACCATGATTCGGGGATCAGCAAATGGAAATACAAATTCATATTGTGGGTTGTTGGATGACCAAGCATTAAACTAGAGTTTGAAGTAAATTTTTTTGTTAGTAGTCTGCCACTTTTTTTCTTCTATGAGGCTATTACTTTATTCTTGTATGGATACTCACTTCTTCTCAAGGTCATGTGCTCATTACTTCATCTTGATGCTTTTAAATTTTTGTCACCTCATTTTGGGCATTAACAAGTAGAAGTATACCAGAAAAAGACTTCTGAAAGGGAGAGAAGGTGTGAGGAGCCACACTCTATGAGAATTACGTGGAAGATAGATCCCAAGAAAAGAAGATTTGAAAACTTCCTGCAATTGAATAAGTTTTTGCATAGAATAAAGGTTGGTGTGCTTGCAAAGTTGCCTAGGAATGACGTAGAACCATAGTGAACAGTGAAGAAAAACAAACGGTGTCCTATAACGTAACTTCCAGGAGACCTCGGGCACATTTGAGAACAGACTGTAGGTGGCCTATGCTATATCTTCTTTTCCTTTTCCTTTTTAATAGTTTCATATATGTATACAATGTACTTTGATCCAATTTCCTCTCAATTCTCTTCTCTTTCCCCCTTCCTCTCCCACTAATAACCCCTCTTCTTTCCATTAGATGTTCATCCTACTTTCACGCATTCATTTTTTGTTGGTACTTATTGACATCCTGAGTTAAATTAGGATAACTTACACAATCATGGACAGAAGGCTATTTACTTGGAGAATGTACAACCCTCTCTTGACTACGTGACTAAAGGAGATGGCTCCCCCTTTCCCAGCAATCATCACTTGCCACTATGTATGGTGGGAGGTGCAGGTACTCATGGACCCCTCCCTCAAACTGTGATAAAATACTAATAAGCATAATCTTGTGCAGGAAACCACATCTGTTGTAAGTTCATGAATGTAGCGTACTTGTCCAGAAGACAGCATTCCACGGCCCCACTTCCATCCTCCTTCTTTCTGCCCTTCTGAAATTCCCTGAGCCTGAGTGCGCGGTTTAGATGGATTTGTCCTTGTTGCTAACTACACCAGGTATGCATCCTTGAATTACCCTCCACCTACCTACATACTGCATAGGCATTTTCTGTGTTCAGGGCTGAGAACAAATACTAAGAAGGCAATTTTACATGCTGTTCCATTAGTGAAAACATAGTATTGAGTTCTCCCATAGGGCCTAAGTACCTAGCCAAGGTCTTTTGACCAGATTTAAATGTCTGACATGATCTTCCTGTGGAGGGGCGGGGCAGGGGCTGATCAAATCCAGTCAGAGCAATTGGTTACTCACAGAACTTTTTTTTTTTGTGTGTGTGGCATTTGTTTTTATTATAAAACCCATTTAGTAACCCAGGGCAGAGCCTGTATAGCCTCCAAGAGTCCCACAGCTTTCATTTAATCTTCCACCCTCTTCAGAGAAGGAGAGGTCACGGGTTGGAGTTGGCATCAGGCAGTGTTCCAAAGGGCCCCTGCTGGAACCCCAAGAGTTCATTTTGCCAGCAGCACACCAACAGTACCTTGCTGAGGCACTCTGGCCCCAAGGTCGAGGCTGGAGGCGTTCCCACCTGTATGGCATCATGAGGAGCCCGGGAGACTCTCCCAGGCTTGCACCCCAACTCCAGCCAAGAGCCGGGCAGGATGCAGGACCAAGAGGCCATGGGCCAAGGGCAAAGTGGTAGATAGTATTTGAGACATCCTCTGGGGTCTGGAAAGCACCTGGTTTCTTGGGGGAAGGGCTGTGGCCACCGCTCAGTTCTTCCTGGGCTTGGGAGAGTCGTACTTCCTCTTGCTGGAGTGCCGCAAGAGCAGAGGGATGCCAGTCGAGGGCAGGGTCATCACCCCAAAGGCAGCCCAGCCCAAAAAGTGAGGGGAGAATCTCCTGTCAAACTCCCGCTGAGCCAGGATTCCTCCGTGTCCTGGAGCGCTGGTGGAACCAACCACAACAGGCCCATCCTCCTGGTCCAGGGAAGTAATCGCCGCCGACGTGAAGTTGAAGTGCCCAGCCCTGAGAGGGCGCAGGACGACCGCGTGGGAGACATTGCTGGCAGGGGCAATGCCATCCCATGTGACACCGAGCATCCCAGAGACCATGCCAAAGTCTTCCGGAGGAAAGGCGTCGTCAGACAGCTCCACGTCCAGTGCGGCACTGGCGCCCACGTTGTAGATGTACTGCGGGGTCAGCTCTCGCCCTCCACGGCGCATCTGGTCAGCAGCGACTTGGACGCCAGGAGCGGGGCCCGCACCGCGCAGCCAGCAGCCTCATGGTGCTCATCCCTAACGGCCTCTCGGGGACACGCACCGCCGGGAGACCTCACAGAACCTTTATGCCACTAATGCATCTGATGATCCATTTTGACTCATAGGTTAATTGTGAATAACACCAGTTCCACGGCTAGATAAGGTTGTTGAAACTTGCATGACACCTTCTTTAGCTCACATAGCACGTTCTGTCATGAAGAAAGCTAGCCTGTAGGCAGGAAACCTCCAGTTTAGTTCCAGCTTAGTTTTATTTATTTATTTTTACTCTCTGCAACCAAAGCTTGTGGTATTTCCAGCAACATGGACTTACCCGTCTAGTTTTGGTAATGAGTCAAGAGCAATACCAGTAGCCAATATTGTTTTAGGGGCATCTTTGGTCTCCCTAACCAACAACTCATTGGAATGTATGTCATCTCTGGTACTATAATTTTTAATTAATACCCTATGGCTTTTGTGAGCAGCTTTATTTACCCATGTAGGGGGCCTTCATTAAAACACTTAAAAATTGGGGGGCTGGGGAGATGGCTTAGTAGTTAAGGTGCTTGCCTGCAAAGCCTAAGGACCCAGGTTCAATTCTCCAGGTCCCACATTAGCCAGATGCACATGGTTGCACATGTACCTGGAGTTCATTTGTAGTGACTAGAGGCCTTGGTGTGCCCATTTTTTCTCTCTCTCTCTCTCTGTTTATCTGTCTCAAATAAATAAATAAATAAATGAATATAAAAAAAATTTAAAAAATACTTAAGAATTATAAAGTTAATGCTATCTGTAAAATGGTGTCATAAGAGAAGTAGCTTGAAAAGAAACAATTTATGTGCATTTCATTGTATGCTGTCTATTTTATACTGGTTATACAATAGACATAGGTATAGACCATATGTATTTATTTGTGATTATAAAATTTCTAAGGAACAACCTTTTGTAACTGGGTTAACTGGGATCTAACCCCAGTGACAAGTTTTGTTTAATGATGTTATGCAGTGTCTATAACATTAAGCCTTTTAACCTCCTGGAACT
This sequence comes from Jaculus jaculus, assembly GCF_020740685.1. Lineage (NCBI taxonomy): Eukaryota > Metazoa > Chordata > Mammalia > Rodentia > Dipodidae > Jaculus > Jaculus jaculus. The sequence continues at coordinate 145,684,153 of NC_059105.1, read as the reverse complement.
AGAGAACAGAACTTACACAGATTTCAGTTAACATTTTCTTGTCTGGATCCTAGTTTGGTAGGCTCATGATATCCTTTCCAATGGTCTATAATTGTCCAGTACCTGCTTCTGCCCAAATTAAAAAATATTTAATTTCATATAATTTTGTGATATTTTAGATATTTTGTTAACATCCAATACTAATTAATTTAAGTAATGATTATAAATTTTATATTAAAATTTTAAATTAGCACATGTAATTTTCTTTATTAATCATATACATCAGTATTAGAAAGTAAGATTTTGAAAGAAATATTATAGGCCGGGTGTGGTGGTGCACACCTTTAAATCCAGCACTTAGGAGGCAGAGGTAGGAGGATCACCATGAAATCAGGGCTATCTGAGACTACAGAGTGAATTCCAGGTCAGCTTGGGCTACAGTGAAACCTTATCTCAAAAAAAAAGAAAAAAATTACAGTTAATTAAATATAATTATGAAGATATTTAAAATTTATTTATAAAATGGGTAAAATAAAGTAAAATTTGATGTTTTATAAGAACATATCTAAAGTTGTATATCCAGAAAGAAACTAATCCAAATAAGTATATTGCTCCAATAAGTGTTTGTTACTTTTGGTAAAGTATCTATATAAGTATCTAAGTATAATTGCCATATCACTTAAGGAAGACTTTTACCAAAACAGTAAACTCTTAAGCAAATAACTCAGGAGAGTTTTTGCTTCATTTTGGATTAAAAAATCTATAGCAGGCAAATAAATTAAGGGAATACATAGAACATATGAAGAAAGCTTTGTTTATGAAAAAGATTTTTATATAAATTTAATGTGTTCTGCAATTTCTCATAGCTAACTGAAATTCTAATAACAGATGGGAAGCTCTACAAATATTGAGGAAAAAATGTTGGGGCTATATAATTTAAGTGTTTCTCTTAAATATGATATCATCTTTCAAATGAACATAATTTAGCATGAGAACATTATAAATGAAAATCACTTAGTAATATAAAAATGATTTCTAATTAGTTAAAATATTTATGCCAAGCTCAGAACATGACAACTCTTAGTCATTAATACAAAATTTACAGTTAGATTCCCTAAATCTATGAAATGTTAAGTGTTAGAATATTTTTACTGAATTTTCCAAATTTGAGGTCACTTAGTGGACCTAAGGCCTTATTTGAAAAATAATGTTTATATATCTACTTTTCAGTTAGACACTGCTGGTTAAGTAAACACCATTCATCTTCACTGTTACTTACAGAGTAGTCAGTACTTGTTGCATTAACAGTTTCCAGACCAAAGTAAACAGAAATGTATTGCTTATTTTACATGAAGGTGATGAATCAAATGCAGCCATGAATCCCAAATGTTCCCCTATTCCTGACCTCAGGTTGAAGAGCTAACCCATTTCCTGGACATGTTAGTCTCTTGGCAGAAAGTTAAAACAAATTAAGAGCCTGAGACAAACCAGTGCTTGTGCCTGATTGATTGAATGCACACAATTTGTCTTCTCTTATCCTGCCTCAAATAAGTCATGAGTAAGCCAAAAATTCTTGTAAGTGGGAGAAAAGAATATATGAAGTTTACTCTCTTATTTATATATTCATCTTCCTTCTAGACACACACACACACACACACACAGAGAGAGAGAGAGAGAGAGAGAGAGAGAGAGAGAGGGGGGGGGAGAGAGAGAGAGAGAAATCAAGATCTTGAAGTTTATCTCAGGTATGGAAATATCTTCCAAAAGTTTTGGAAGAAGACAACCTCTCCTGGCCTATACGGTCAATAAACAAAACCATCATTTAATACCATCATTTAATGTTACCATGCCAAGCAAAATATCCACAATAAGCTATTCCATTGAAAGGAGGAAGAATGGGGGGCAGGCACGAAAGTCTGGAAATCTGCTTCTCTTTTTCAGATGGGATCTGGACCTGAGGAGATAAGCGACCCAGCGCACTCCACACCGGCCCCAGCCACAGAAGAATTGGGAAGATGAACAGAACTGTTGCTCTCTTAGTTAAGCTGATATCAGCACAAAGGTGATGGAGAAAGATACTAAGGACACTCAACACCTACCAAACCACACATCTAGAGGCTACTAAGTGCCCATCACTGAAGTAGACTTAAAATGCTCCCAGCATGGTTCAGGGAATGTTGTGGAAGAAGGGTGGAAAGATTGTTAGAGCCACAAGTTGGGACATTTTGCACAGAGACATTGCCTCTCCCAGCTTACTGACTGCTGCCCCATAATGCATGACCCACAATCCCCAATGGGATTGACCTGCATCCCCAACAAGGAAGGCCTCTTCAGAAAAGGGTTGGGGAGGAGGGACAGGATGGTACCAACATGTTATGTTTACATAGAAAATATGTCCATATCTAATAAAAATTTATTTAATTAATTAAAATTGGAAATAAAAGAAAGGAGGAAGAGTGGTTCTTCCACAGTAGTGTAAAGGCAGCCTGATGTAAGTGAATCTTAGTTGACTCTGCCAGTCTTCTCCCCGAGAACAACTCTCCAGCTCACTATTACCCATAGTTCTTAGATCTACTCTGAGGACTCCTGTTGTTGGTTATTGCTGCTGATGGTAGTTTTTTTTTTTCCTCTTTCTTCTTTTTTTCCCCATCCTTTCATTCCATCCAATATAGACCTTGGAAAAAGAGAACTTCCTAGGAAAGCCTAATCAGATTTACCAGCCTGAGCTCTGTCCTAGAAGACTGGGAATCCAATGATTATTCAGAATTCTCAGTCTCTGTCCTTGAGGTGATGGGGCAAAGAGACTGTGTGAATTCTGAATGCAATTATTGGCATATGGTCTCTGATTAAGCAAATTTCTAAAACAAATTTGGAAGAGAATTCTGATGTAATTAGAGACCATATGCCAATAATTGCATTTGCACATCTCCCTATATTTATGAAATATACATAGTATACCTTCAGATATACCTTAAAATAATCAGTCTTTTATAGTAGGACCTTTTTTGTCTGAGCACTAGTCTTAAAAAGCATAAGTCTTAATCAGCTGTAATGGCTCAGAATATTTCTGTTTGTTTTATAGTTTTTCTTTCTGATACTGGATGAGAAGCAGTCCTATTTTTGAACTTTAGTATTCTCAGCATGTCTGGAAGTTTTTGATTCTTTCTCCAGAATGAATCTTTCTGAGTTTATCATATGTGGAAACAATCAATTTATGTTAGTAATATTCTGTTTCTAACTATTTTGCCTAAAGTCATAAGTTCATGGCATGAATGTTAATGTTCCAAGTCACCTTATAATATTGTATTATTATTGTTGCTAATTTTAGAGCCTAAATATTACCTACAAACCAGTCCCAGCATGATTAATTGCAAAACTTCAGTGTTAAGTTCCAATTACATTTTTTTTTTTAATTTTTGCTATGACAGCAAACCAATTCCAAAATCTCAATGGCTTACAAGAACAAACATGTCTTTCTTGCTGTCTTACATATCATTTATATTTTGCTGGCTTGCAGTCAGTCCCCCTTGTCTTCTTATTCAGCAACCTAAGCAGAAGCTACAACTCCTATTTGGGTTATTGTCTCCCATGGAGGAGGAAGGCAGGCATAATAAAGAGGTTAAGCTGAATCATGAAGTTCTATTTAAAGCTTCTGTTTGGAAGGATGTGCCCTGTATTATTTGCTCACGTTTCAGTCATTCATCAATGCATTTGAGGCTAAGAAAGGTAGTAGTATTTTGAAATAAGAATGCAATCCTACTCCATTGTGTTACACTTCCTGAATCCTAAGAAATGCTTTTGTAGAACTCCAGATGGAGATATATAAGTGGGATATAGAGGGCCAGACCTGTGTGATTTGTATTGGAATATTTTGGCTCGATATCCATTGTTAAATGCTATGTATGGCAAGTGGTTTAAGCATGTTTTGTTTGCTTGTTTGTTAGTTTTGTCTTTTACCACCTTGCTAAGGCCAAGTAGGGGAAAAAAAAAAAAAGTCTTTCAGAGTAATTCTGTTGGCTTCCAAACCATGATCAATTAAAAGGGATTGCCTATAGTATTTCTTGCCTTTTATTTATCAGGAGTTGAAAAATATTACAGAAAGGAAATGGGGAGGGACAATGAACCAGCTCTGGTCTTCCTGTACAACAACAGAACCAGCGAGGTGAAAGAGAATAGAACATGATAATAATGATAGAGAACCTGGAATGTACTGGATAATTACTGCTGCTATATCAGTGCTGCATGTTCATTATAAAATCCAATAACACTGACTTAATCAGAATAAAATAAAAAACAAGTTTTACTCACTGAAACTCTGTAACATGCTTTATTGAGGTAGTAGTTTGCTATGTAGCCAAGGCTATCCCCAGTGTAGGGATCCTTCTGCCTCAGCTTCCCAGGTGCTACAATTCCACAGAGGCACCACCATGCCCTTCTACCTGACTTGCTTTTTTTTTTTTTGTCTAATCATTATTTTTCTTGATTGACATCTTTAATGCATGAGCATAATGTTATTTGACCATAATCCTATCCTGGTACCTTTTTTCTCACCCCTTTCTTCCTTTTACTGAACTCCTTCTTTCCAATTACACCCTGTTCTATTTTGATGACTTTTGCTTGCCTCTAAGATCCATATCAAAATGTTGAAGAACTTGGTGTTATGGAAATCTTATGGAGGTAAAGACAGCTGATTTGAGGTCATGAAGGAATAGTCATGAAGCAGGAAGATAGTACGTGCAAGTATTCCTCCCTGTCCCTGGCGCAACACACATAGGATTCATGACCTTCCTAGCCTTGGGCGTTAGAATAGTTTTTCAGTACCAGGGATGAATTTCCTCCCACAGGAAGAGTCTCAGATTACATTAGATTGCAGTTGGTTAACAGTCACACCATTATTGTACTGGTGGGTACACCTTATGCCTGGCTATTCAGTTGTGTAGCATGCAGAGTATATTCAAAGTCGAATAACTTTTCTTTCCCAGAAATCTTGCCAGAATGAGGGAGGAGGCTCCCAGCTTAATTTTACCTTGATTTCTCAGTGTCTTGCAACCAACACTTGTGGTGTTTTTAATAATTAGGTCTAACCATATAGTTCTTATGGTAGATTTAGGGTATGTTCCTCCACAGACTCAGGTATTTAATTAAACTTGTCTCCAGCTGCCTGGCTAGAGGAGGTGTCACTGAGGGGTTAGGTCCTAGGTTACAGCTGAAAGGTGGTACTGGAGGAGAATCTAAATTATAGGCTGAAAGGTTTGTGCTTGCTTCTGGCGCTGGCTGTTTGGTGGTGTCTCTTTGCTTGGATTTATGAATGGGAGTCAGCTTTTGTCTCCATTTGATGAACTTCCCTGTATCTGTAAGATTGAAATAAATCCTTTCCTCCCATAAGATATTTCTGGTTTGGATGTTCATCACAGCAATGCGAAACTGACTTCAATAGTTCTGATGGGCAATCAAGAGACTTAGTAATAGCCTGTGTTTCCTTAGAAGCCTCAGGGGACTCTGTGGCCAACAACTTACTGGGTGGCTTCTCACCCATGGCATTGAGTTTTCCTGCAATAATCTATGGCTTCTGTGAGCAGCATTGTCCACCTGCATAAGAAATTATTGCCCTAACTAGCGTTCTGTTTTTGAATTTATATATATTTTTTATTTTTTTGTTTATTTTTATTTACTTATTTGAGAGCGACAGACAGGAGAGAGAGACAGGGGCAGAAAGAGAGAGAATGGGCGCGCCAGGGCTTCCAGCCACTGCAAACGAACTGCAGACGCGTGCGCCCCCTTGTGCATCTGGCTAACGTGGGACCTGGGGAATCGAGCCTCAAACCAGAGTCCTTAGGCTTCACAGGCAAGCGCTTAACTGCTAAGCCATCTCTCCAGCCCTTGGACTTATGTTTTAACTAATTAACAAAGAAATCAATTTGTATATGGGTTTTTTGTAATATCTTTAGTTTTGGTTAGCTCTCCCCTCACTCCTCCTCCTCCTTTCTTTAACCCCTCTTTCTATCCCTAGCATTCCATGTCCTTCCTTTTACATACCTATTGTACTTTTTCCTTAAGTCCCACCCCAACTGCTTCATGGATTAATATCTAGAATATACAAAGAACTCAAAATACTAAGCAATTAAAAAAGAAAGCAACCTAATCAAAAATGTGCTATGAAGCTGAACAGAAAGTTTTCAAACGAAGAAGTACAAATGACCGATAAATATTTTTATAGATTTCAACATCTTAGAAATCAGGAAAATGCAAATTAAAACCACTTTGTGATTTCATCTTGTACCAATTAGAATGGTTATCATAAAAAACAACAAATGACAGCACCAATTCTAGGAGAAGATCTGGAGAAGAGGGGTTCTTATTCACAGTTAGTGGGAATGAAAGGTGGTAAATCATTGTGGAAATGATTGCAGATGTTTCTCAAAAAAATAAAATAAACATAGATCTACAATGTGAGCAAGCTCTTCCACTCTTGGCTATATACCCTGAGGACTTTACACTCTGCTACAGAGATACATGCTCAGCCATGCTTATTACTGCTCTATTCACAATAAAGTAGGAAGTGGAATTTGCTTAAATGTCCATCAACTGATGAATGGGTAATGAAGATGTGGCCTATATATACAGTGGAGTTTTATTCAGTTGTAAAGAAAAATGTAATCATGGAATTCATAGGAAAATAGATGGATCTGAAAAATATGCTAAAAGAGGTAACCAAAAATGTTCTCCACAATTGCCTATTTTTATGCAATTTATTTGCTAAGGAGAGCTATTAAGAACTGAAATGGTCTACAACAGATTTTTCCTTTTGTTTAGACAAGCTGAAGTCTCTAATATCATGATTCTGCTGGACTCCTTATTTAAAGTTGATTACTTTTCTGGCTCTTGGGTATGGGAATAAAGGCATCACTGTAATTATGATGTAATTTGTTTCAATCATAAGAACAACTGACCTAACTGTTGTAAGTCAGGGACTGAGTCAATATTTTCACTGATAATTGAATAACCCGTTAATTTCTTAAATAATAATTTGTGGATGGTCTGAACATAGCAAGAATAAACTTTAAAATATTATTAGTGAAAGGTGTATTATTTCCAATATGTGCATGATTTATGGCTGGAGGTATTTATATCTTAGGAGGAAATTAAACGAAATGCCAAGCTATGATGTAAGCTTCACTTCACAGCCATGGATGGATGACTTCAGTGAAGGTCAGGAAAATATTAAAACCAAATGCAGCCATGAGTTTAGAACTCAAATTAGATGCCAGGAAATATAATGATTTCTTAATTAGCCAGATTGTCAAGCCATGATGTTCCAGATTAGAAACTAGGAAACTAAGTAGCCAACTGCCATAATTCTCTCAGGTTTCTAAGGTTCATTTTAAAACACATGAGTTGGATTCCATACAGAAAACAGCATTAAGGATCTGGGGCACCTGTTCTTCAGCGTGAGAATGACTTTTTCAGTTTCACTTTTTATAATGCCAGAGGGAGCTCTAAATGCAATTTTGACTCCATGACTGACCAACTCCATAATTTATGTGGAACCAAGCTAGAGTGCTATATTTAACTCACATTGACTTTATAGGAAAATGCCTTGAAAACACTGTCTTTAGAATGTCACAACCATAGTCTTCCAATGTCGTTTACATGACTTACAATTAGCCCACGCTTATTGTATTTTAACACACATACCGCAGCACAGGGAGCCATGTGAACAGAAGGAATCATTTAGTGTAATTCTGGCTCCTGCAAAGGGCTTGCTTTTTACCAACATTGGTTCACAGTCAAGCAATTAAAAGCAGAAGCCCAGCTAAAAAATTCCCTTCCATGAGAACAGAAAGAGAGATACATGCAAAATTTTGACATCATCAGATTTGATCTCCTTAAAACAATGCCCATGTTTTGTTTTTGTTGTTTAGGTTGAGTCATTTTTATCATACACAGTGAAATGATTGAATCCATTCTAATTTTGTTACTTGTGTTATTAAAGTTCTGCCTATTAAGGTAATGCTGATAAAGCAGCTCTAAGCTACTGAGTACATCCAAGCAATTATTTCAGGGTTTTGAAGAGAGATTCAGTGGTGCATGAATGTTTGAGATCCTACAAGTAGCCGCTCAGCAAGCCGTGACTCAAGTTAACATGAATAGGAATCGGCTTTTACCATCTAGCCTTCAATCATGTTACCTGATTTTGTCCCATTTACTGAATTTGGAATCCTGATTTTATATGCATATTCAAAATCACAGTGTGATGCTCAGAGTAGGCCCATACAGATCCACTGTATGGACCTTCTAGCTCAGTGGATCTGCAACTCAACTCACCTTCCTGCCCCTCCTGCAGAGGCTAGGTTCCCAAACTCCATCTGGAATATGCTACTATTGTGAGGGAATACTGAAATGAGAGTAGAGAGAATAATTTGAGTCATTTCTGATTTGCAAGTGTAAGACACCAGACACATTTAATAAATAGAGCACTTGCTGACTCAGTTTTGAAAGTGAAATTTTTTATTAATTTTCCCATAGTAAGATGTGATCATTGACTTAATAGATGTGAAAAACTCATAATAGCTCCAAGTACATAATATGCACTCATAGTAGTGTGCTATTACTACCATCAACCACTGGATCTTAGTGTCTATGCTCTTCTGTTGGAAAGTATTTTCTGCACTTATGGTAAATATCAGTGCCTCCTGTAATTATTCTAGTCATGAGACTATAAATGATGTTTTTTCTTAGTCTCCAGCTATACATCTTATTGTCTATTTAAAATGTTCTCTTAGCCGGGCATGGTGGTGCATGCCTTTAATCCCAGCACTCGGGAGTCAGAAGTAGGAGGATGGCTGTTAGTTTGAGGCTACCCTGAGATTACATAGAGAATTCCAGGTCAGCCTGAGCTAAAATGAGACCCTACTTTGAAAAAACCAAAAAGAAAAATAAAGACTCTCTTTTTGCTATTGTCAGAAACTGTAACTCATGTATTACTATTTAAACTTCAATGTGTTTGTCATGTGGTTATTAATTCTCAACTGTACTATATTATAATAACCATGGAAAGATTTCAACTTAAAAATTTATATATCCTTAGAATTATGAAAGTGAAAATTATGAGAACCCACCAATTAATTTATTAAATCTTTCTTCCACTAACAATATTGTTTCCAGTGGGTTCTAAGAGGCAAGCCATGAATAACTAACACATTTTTTAAAATAAATTTAGAAAGGGACTTTCTTTTTTTGTTTATTTTTCTTTATTTATTTGAGAGTGACAGACAGAAAAAGAGGCAGATAGATAGAGAATGGGCAGGCTAGGGCCTCCAGCCACTGCGAACAAACTCCAGATGCATGTGTCCCCTTGTGCATCTTGCTTACTGGGACCTGAGGAAATCAAGCCTCCATCTGGAGTTCTTAGGTTTCATAGGCAAGCACTTAACCACTAGGCAATCTTTCCAGCCCTAGACCAAGTTTCTTAGTGTGTTTAAATCACTTTGGAGCTTGTTAAAATGTAGATTCTGATTCAGTCCTTCCAGAGTAGTCCAAGAATTCGATGTCAAACAAACTCTCAAGTGGTCTTTATACTACTGAAGCCAGCTAACAGTGAGAAACTGACTTCTAAGGTGAGTGAAATCATTCACAAGCGTATGGTCTTCCAGGATAATACCTCTGCTCTACACCAAGTGTTATAAACTATGTTCATCTGGAGGATGTCACTAAGGAGGGTTCAGCTGGAGAAAACCACATGGTTGCATCTCACCTAAGATTGTGAGGCCTTTGTGGCTATAGCTCTATAAGCAAATCCTCTTCCCTAGTCCTATCAGCTCGTGAGATTTTAGATGCCCAGCCTGATTGAATATCCATCCCTAAACTGACAGCTTACAGTTCTTGCACTTATTTTTATTTCTCTCCCCATTCAAGAACAAATGTAAGTCAGTGATATAATTGCAAGAAGTGATTTTACCAAATGTTGAAGGTCTACTTATGTCTATTTTATATTGGCTGTAGCAGTTGATACTTTTATTTAATTCTTTACATTAAACCTATGTAGAACTGTATATAACATGGATAGTGCTATGACAAACTTATTGGAAAAAAAATCTATTCTCATATTCATACATTGAAATATCACATTGTGACTATTCTAGAGTCTGTTAGCTCATTCATAATTCTCCCATTTTCTACCCATGTAATTAGGGTTGGAACAGTCAATATCCTTTTCCTTCTCTCATTTCTATAAGAGGGCTTGTCAGTAAGACTTTCTAAGTAATTTCTGATTATATTTGTCATTTTATTTTCCTGCCTAATCTTGTCCTGGAGAAGTGTCTGGGGTATGTGTGTGTGTGTGAATATATGTTTGTGTGTGTGTGTATGTGCATGTGTGTGTTTTCCAGTTTTATGGCATTTTCCATATGGATTAATATCCTCGGGTCATAGTCTGAGTTAATTTTGAAAGCTATCTCCTGGTGACTCATGCTTAGTAAGTAAGATCATACCATGAAATATGCATAGCTCTATCATTAAAATGCAGAATAGAAGAATTTAGAATGCCACGTGAGGACACACAACACATGCAAATGATGGTCCTCTGACTGAGACACTAACCTGCCATGATGAGTCCCTTTATGGGGCCCTACAATGTACTAATTTAGGAGTCTAAGGCAAATAAAAGAATATTATAGGCATTTTTCTTTTATTATACATCTTGAGTAAGTAAAATAGAAAAATTTATTAGTTATTTCTTCCTCTTTTCGGTTCTTCTGAAATTCAGTTGCTATTTATTTAATTTTCCATTTAATAACTTTTGTCCTTGGACTTTAATAATGCCTAGTCTTTAAAAATCACTATTCACTTCTAGGCATAAGGGTATGCCACTGTTTTATACTCTCTCATGGTTTTCCAATGTCCTTTGAAAAGTTGGATTTAGTTTTAGGAAAGAAACACTTATCATAATTTACCCAAAGGCTTTTAAAAGACCTTTAAGTTAAGGATGCAAGTAAATTTAATCAAGAGTGCTCTTCCATGCCCAGACACCTTCATTAAGCTATGCCGCGGTTATGTAATGAGACCTCTACAGAAGGAAGGAAAAGTAAGGGAGCTCTTGGGAGCCACGTTTTACTGTCCATTCACTTTTACAGGAGAGTTTATTCCTTCCATTTTGTTTTTATAGGAAGAGACATCTTTCCTAGGTGCTTATTTTTTATATTTATTCAACAATGAAAGATATGCTTTTTTCCTCACTAATTAAAATATAATTTGTAAGATGAAGAAATGAATGTTTTGTCATCTTTAAAATTTTTATTTTATGGGGGCTGGACAGATGGCTTAGCAGTTAAGTGCTTGCCTGTGAAGCCTAAGGGCCCCAGTTCGAGGCTCACTTATCTAGGACCCACGTTAGCCAGATGCACAGGGGGTGCATGTGTCTGGAGTTCGTTTGCACTGGCTGGAAGCCCTGGCGCGCCCATTCTCTCTCTCTCTATTTATTTGCCTCTTTCTCTCTGCGTTACTCTCAAATAAAGAAATAAAAATGAACATTTTTTTTAAGTTTTTATTATATTTTCTTAGTCTAAAGAGATTTAAATATCATTAACTCATTATTTTCAAATGCAATTTGTTTTAGTTAATTTTTGCCCCCTTGTTCACAATCACCTTTTCGCAAATACCCTTCTTTTCTCCAGTGTGGCTCCCTGTTGTCTACATGGCATGGTCACACCTCTCCTACTTCATCTCTTTGTGTTTGCTCTTGGTTACCATTCTAACTTTAGAGATTTTGCCCATTGATTTCCCAGATATTCCTACTAGTAGATATTACAAGCTAGTAGCCGCACATCAGAAAGAATATATAGCTTTGGTCTTTTTGAGCTTGGGTAACTTAACTAAGTCAATTCTTTCCAGATCCATCCATTTTCCTGTAAGTTTCATAATTTCACTTTTATGTTCTGCTAAAGAGAATTTATATATATATATAATGTGCCACTCTTTATTATTATCCATTCATCTGTTGATGGGCATCTAGGCTGATTCCAGGTTTTAGCCATTGCCAATAGAGAAGCAATAAATGCAGACATGCAAATATCTTTAGAGTAGAGGGTGGAGTCCTTCGGGCATACGCCCAGGAGTAGTATAGCTGGGTCACATAGGCGTTCTCTTTCTACTTTTTAAAACACTGCCATGTTACCTTCCATAGTGGCTGTACTTCCATAAAATCCCTCTTTCCTCACACCCTTGCTAGCACTTGTTTTCAGTTTTATGCATGATAGCTGTTCTGACTGGAGTGAGATAGCACCTCAAAGTCGTTTTAATTTGCATTTCTCTAAAGGTTACTTAAGTGATGGTTAGCTGTTATTCATATGATTTGTAGCTAGTGTATATAGTCTATTCCAATCTGTGAGCAGGGAACTTGATATACTTTTTCTCTGCTCTCCAGGACCAGTGGGATGCAATGATCTTGACTAAGTATCTACTTTGCAGCAACAAAATTTCCTTAACATGACTATTTCATGAGCCCTGGCCAGCAGACCTTGAATGTAAAGGTGACATGTTAAACTCTGTCTTTCTCCACTCAGGGCAGACATCAGGGTTTACTTGTTTTCAACTTTTTAAAAAAAATATTTTATTATTTATTTGTTTGACAGAGAAAGAGAGAGAGAGAGAATGGGTACTCCAGGGCTTCCAGCCACTGCAAACGAATTCCAGATGCATGCGCCCCCTCGTGCATCTGGCTAACGTGGGTCCTGAGGAATCGAACCTGGGTCCTTAGACTTTGCAGGCAGATGCCTTAACTGCTAAGTCATCCCTCCAGCCCTGTTTTCAACTTTCTAACACCAATATACAGGTTTCTTTGGCAATTTTCTATGCCAGTATATCTAGGTTCTCGAGGCCACATTCTATGCTAGGCTTACAAAATACAGATTTACTTTTGCTAAATAATGAAGATATTGTCATATAAAATGGATATAATCACTATTTTTGTGTATTTTTCTCAGAGTTATTTTTTTCTTTTTGAAGATCTAAATCAAAGGCCTCTTCTTCCATAATTTATTCCACAGACATCTTTATATATGCTTTCAAACACAGATGTACGTGTATTCAGACATATGCATTTATACATTTGTATATGCTAATTTAAGATACATGATATGTTCAATGTATATGTAATGTTTTCTAATTGATCAATAGAGTTTGAAGTGTCTGTAAGATGTAGGTTCATAGATTAAGTAGGAGTTACAACCTTGGTTTTGGTTCCATTGAGTTTCCTGTTTACAGAGACATTATGGACTTGATACCAAGTAAGTATTCTGTATGAATTTGATCTGGAATTTTCCATGGTTTGTATATAGTTTGTCATTTCTTGTTGGTTTCACATATGGCAGGTCAATCTAACTGATATCACATTAGGCTCAGTTCTCCTGGAGTACAGAATACTGCTTATAACATTTGTGTGCCTACTCTCCCGACAACATCGCCAAGAAAGGATGCTTATCATCTCATTGTGATGGTTAACTCTGTGTGTCAGCATGACTGGGTTAAGGAATACCAGCATAATTAATCATATATTATTTCTGTGAATGTTTCAGGAAAAGATTAGCATTTTAACTGAGTAAGAAGCATATTCCCTCATCCCTGAAAGTAGGCAACATCCAACTCATCAAATGCCTGAATAGAACATAAAGTCAAAAGAAAGGCATGTTGTGTTTCTATGCTAGAGTTGTGACATTCATATTTTCCTGCCACTGCCCATTATCACTCCTAATCTACAGTCTGGAAGTTAAACCATGGATTTCCTGATTCTCAGGTCATTGAACTTGGACTGAATGATATTACATTGCTCTCTATCTTGGCTTCTTCAATTTGCAGACAGCTGATCATGGGACTTCTATGCTTTCAGACCTACATGATACAGTTTATATAATAGTGTGGAGATATATATATATATATATATATATATATATATATATATATATATATATAATTTTCAAATTTTCATGAGTTGAAGTTATGCTGTCATTATAGACATTTTGAGGGCACACTCAACACAGAAAACCACAGATAGTTTAGAAAAATATCATTTAATTTCCAGAGGCAATATATTCATATATATATATATATGTATATATATATATGTAGTATATATATATATGTATGTATATATATGTATATATATATGTAGTATATATATATATATATATATATATATATATATACTCCCACACACATACTAGTTATATATGTCTGTATATGTATATTTATGTCTCTATTTATCTATCTGTAGATTACTATAATATATCTCAAAATATTTAGACAAATTAAAACAGTTATCAATATTTTTCTGTCTAGCCTCAGATTTCAGTAAGATATAGAATTTGCACCTCTGCTTAAGTGCAAAAATAGAACTATTAGTTGTTTCCTAGGCTTTCCTCCATTTTTGAGGGTCAGAGCTAGCAAAGGATTGTTGGACTAATTGTTGTGACTTTTCTTTCCATGTCATTTGGGAATCCAATTTATAATCCATCTTCAGGTAGGCAGGAAGTCTTTTTGCCATTTTATAATTCTCTGAAAAGTATTCAGAAAACATCAATATTTCTGTTATCAGAGACATGATGCTATCCATCAATAAAATTAACTTACTATTTATTGTTTAATAGATATACTAGTCTTATAGTTATCGGATTCCTCATATTTCTATCCCTGAATTAGTTTTGTCAATATTTATTTATTCATTTTGAGGCAAGCCCAACAGATTTGTCTTTTTTAAAATGAAAGACAGTGAGAGGGGGAGAGAGAAAATTGGTGGCCTCCAGCTTCTGTAGCTGAACTCCAGACACGTACATCACCTTGTGTGCATGTGCAACCTTGAAAATGTGCCACCTGTGCATCTGAATTACATGGGATCTGGGGAATTGAATATGGGTCCTTAGGCAACAGGCAAGCACCTTAACTCCTAAGCCATCTCTCCAACCCTCAATTTTTATTTTAATAGAAATAATATCTTTGAATTACAACTTTACATTTTATTGTCCAACACTTACCTCTTTGTACCTAAGTATCTCTTTTCTTTTCTAGTCTTTTTAGTTGGTCAGATTTTGCAAATTTTGGGCATACTAGACATTGTTTCAAAGATCCACTCATACTTTTCTATAAGTTTGTCTTTCTCTTTGTTGGCCTATATTAGATCTGCCACCTGCTCTTCTAGCTTAGATATTCTGTCCTCTCCTTCATCCATTCTACTGATGAGATTTTTTACAGTTTTTTTTTTATTTCATTAACTGTGTTCTTTATTGCTAGTAATTCTGACTGGTTTTTCTTTATTATTTCTATTTCCTTATTTATGTCTTGTATTGCCTTTATTTCATGAAATTGGTGTCCTGCGTCTTCTTTGATTCCTTTGATTTCCTCTATGAGTTCCTCTTTGACTCCTTTGATTTGTTCTCTGACTTCTTTGAACATATTTACAATCATTCTTTTGAAATCTTTCTCAGGCATTTCCTCTAACTTGTTCTCACTGGAGGTCATTTCTAAGATGCATTAATACTTTTAGGTGGATTTATATCGTCTTGCTTTTTAGTGTTTCTTGTGTTATAATGTATATATTTTTGCATCTTGGATTAAGTTAATGCTTGGATTTTCTAGCTAGCTAGTTATTCTTAGCTGTATCAATTGATTTGATGATATATATCTTCAGGATAGGAGCTTAAGGTGTTAGGTGTGGCTCTTAAGGCTCTCAGAGTATCTACAAAGGTGTTCCTAGGGGTTGAGTTTCCCTGCTATGGGAGTATTCAAGTAGGCTGAGTGGAATAAAATACAGGTAGATTCTAAAATTTAACTAAACACTGTACACATCCAATCAAAATCAGCACCGAATATTTATGCAAGAGTAGTTATTATTACAACCAGATCCTCTGTCAACAAAGAGGTTAAGATTTCTGGTCTGTTGAGGGATCCAAGTCAGCTTGTGACCAAGTGAGACCCTTCCCTGGTGCAATCAATCCCAGTTACCTTTTTGGATGATTTTGGTCTCAGTCAAGTTGCTGGCTGGGTTATTGGGCTGCTGTCCTGATTTCTGGAGCTGGGCACTGACTTTTCTTGTGGGGCAAACCAACCCTGGAAACTGTGGCCCTGCAGATTGGCACCCCTGCTGCTGGAACTGTTACTGCCACTGCTGAAGCTGATGCTGCTGCTGCTGTAGCTGCCACTGCTGGTTCCACCACTGTTGCCTCTGAAGCTACCGCTGCTGGACCTGCTGCTGCTGCCTCTGAAGCTGCCGCTGCTGGATCCGCCACTGCTGGGGCTGCTATTGCTGGTTCTGGAGCCGCTGATGTTGCTGCCGGACTCTGCTCCTGCTTGGGTCCTGCTGTCAGCTCAAGTTGGCGTGGCCGGGTCCCTGGACCACTGCTTTGTTCGCTGAGCTGGGCTGAGGTGGTTGGGGAGGGAAGGGAGCCACAGCTGCTCTAGTTCTCTCGCTGTTCCTCTTGTTCTTCTACCTTGTGGTCTGCTCCTCCATTATTTACTGCCGCTCTCCCTTCACGTTTCCTGAGCTGCAGAGAGCACTGGTGTGAGGGGAAAATCCCCGCACCTGGCTTTTCCTGTGGCTCGAGCCAAGCCTGGTGGCTTTCTGGTGCTCCGCCGCCACTGCTGCAGTTGGTGGAGCTGCTGGGGCTGCTTTTGCCAGCCTGTGTGGACCTGGATTCTCTGGATCACTTCTACTTCTCCCCTGCCATTTCAATTTCCTATATACCTCACTTTTTAGTAAAAGTATGTATTTTGCTGAGTTTTTTTTGGTCTTTTTCCCCTCTAGGCTGCTCTGGTGTGGTACCTATGCCCCCATCTTAACCGGTAGTCCTGTTTCAAAGATACCAAATGTTTACTTTTTAAAAAAAGTTATTTATTTGTTTATTTATTTATTAGCAGAGAGAGATAAAGAGAAAAGAGACAAACAGACAGAATGGGCATGCTGGGGTCTCCAGCCACTGTAAATGAACTCTAGATGCATATGTCCCTTGTGCATTTGGCACATGTGGGTCCTGGGGAATTGAACCTGGGTCCTTTGGCTTCACAGACAAATGCCATAACCACTAAGCAATCTCTCCAGCCCTGAAAATAATTTACCTTTAAAACTGCAATTGAATTAATTTTTGTTTGCAAAAATTCTTTTTTTTTTTTTTTTTTTTTTTGGTTTTTTGAGGTAGGGTCTCACTCTAGTCCAGGCTGACCTGGAATTCACTATGGAGTCTCAGGGTGGCCTCGAACTCATGGCAATCCTCCTACCTCTGCCTCCCAAGTGCTGGGATTAAAGGCGTGCACCACCACGCCTGGCTGCAAAAATTCTTTAACAGTGACTTTTAAACAGTTTTTTCATTACATACTATATATTTATATTTTATATATTTTATTTTTTTCTCAACATAAGTAAAGTCTAGTATACCTCTAATATTAAATGAATGTATCAATTAGAAAATTCTTCTCTTTCTATAAACATATGCTAGGCAACCATTCTATTCTTAGTTTGGCTATGGCTGCATTGCCTTGACAAGGAACTATAGTGAGTTCCCAGATTGTTGACTGATACACCCTGTTATTCATCTGCAAAACTGGCATAGCCAATTGCCACTGACTAGGTGGTGTAAACAATGGAGGTCACTCCTCAGAGTCCAGGGACCTATACGTGTACACTGCAAATGTTGATAGTGTTGATTCCTCATCAGGGCCATAAGGCAGTACTCCATTATGTTCCTCTCCATGGATTCAAATGATTTCACTGTGTTGTTACTTAATTTACTTTCTCTTCAGATTTCACTCAACTTTCCCCAGATAAGTTTTCTTGCCTCTGACAACAGTGTACTATAGATAACATAAAGGAGAACTGGGGAGATGGCTCAGCAGTGAAGGAAGCTTGCCTCCAAACTCTGGTGGCCCAGGTTTGAGTCCCCAGTACCACATAAAGCCAGATGTACAAAGTGGCATGTGCATCTGGATTACATTTACAGTGGCATGAGGCCCTGGCATGACTCTCTCTCTCTCTCTCTTTTACTATCCCTGTCTGCCTGTCTCTTTTTCTCTTTCACTGTCTCAAATAAATCAATATAATTTTTAAAAAAATAAATAAGTCATTTAGTGTCTTGGCTCCAATTTCCTTTTTCTTTTCTTTTCTTTTTTTTAATTTTATTTATTTATTTATTTGAGAGTGACAGACACAGAGAGAAAGACAGATAGAGGGAGAGAGAGAATGGGGGCGCCAGGGCTTCCAGCCACTGCAAACGAACTCCAGATGCGTGCGCCCCCTTGTGCATCTGGCTAACATGGGACCTGGAGAACCGGGCCTCGAACCGGGGTCCTTAGGCTTCACAGGCAAGCGCTTAACCGCTAAGCCATCTCTCCAGCCCTCCAGTTTCCTTTTTCAAAAGACTTCAATGACATTTATTAGAGTCTACTCTACTCCAGTATTACTACAACTTAGCTTAACTAATTATAACTACAATGACTCTATTTCTAAATAACCTCATTTTGATGAATGTAGGATCAGAATATCAACATTTAAGTTTTGAGGAACCAAATATAATTCATAATATAATTGTTAACTGCAAATTGCTTATGAATGTCTTCTTTATTCTTCAACTTCCAATGGGGAAAAATGAAATCCTTTTATGAATTCAAGTTTTAACAATTGTTTTATCATCAGCTAATGTAGTATGAATATTCAACTTGTGGGGAATAATCACAATTATTTACTTGTAATTTCTTCTTGAATATTTAATTGGCTTTGATTTATATACTTTCATTCCTCATTATTTGATCCATAAATAGACTCATGCTTTTTTAAAGTATCTTGACAAACTATTGCCAGGAAATAGATATTTTAACCTCTCTCTCTTGTTCTTTTTTCTTCTTTATATAGCTAGGTCTTTCCAATCATGGAGAGCTGAAAGCTAGTAAGAGGACTAACTTTGGAAGATCATGGAGGGTTGAGTAGCCATAAATAAGTGCAGATCCTTACAAACAGATGTCCAATGTGCTTATATTTCAAAGGGATTTGATTCCCTGAATCATGAATCATCCATCTTCCAGATGATTAATAGTTATAGAGCAGGAGGTAACAAGGCTGCCTCCTGACCCAGGAAGGGAGAGCAGCAGCACACATTGCATATTAGCCCCTAGAAACACCATTTCAGCACATGAAATTCACTGATGCTCGTGTTCATGTTCCATGTAGACTCTGGTGTCATCTCCCCAGAACACGGAAGAATCAGCATCAACAGTGAACATTGTTAATGCTGTCAGCAAACATCAAAAGTCCATCTTGACATCACATTGACATTCATGATGCTATAAATCACTATTGATATTAAAAACTTATGAATGGCATAAAATATCAGTTTATAAAGTCAGGTTTATAGAGAGATTTCTTAGAAGTTGAGATCAATTAACTTTTAATTGTTAATATTTAAACATCAAGAAAAACATAGATGCCTCAAATATTGTTTCCTACAATTTTGTATATTGTCCTATGCTGTCCTAATCAGCAGTTCCCTGTTGATACATTTTACTGAGTTTCATTTTTCTCTCTCTGTCTCAAACCCAACATATATTTTGTCAGCATACAAATAGGTATTATTTCTTTACATTTTAATTTTGACTGCTTCAGATTTCAATTGGTCAAAGAGATCTACATCTTGTTTTTTTATACCATTTTCTTTTCTTTGTTTTTGGAGGTTGCATCTCACTCTAGCCAAGTCTGACCTGGAATTCACTATGGAGTCTCAGGGTGGCCTCGAACTCACGGCAATCCTCCTACCTCTACCTCCTAAATGCTGGGATTAAAGGCATGTGCCACAACGCCCGGCTCTATTTTCTTTATATACAAAAGGTTGTGATACTTTAGAAGTAAGTCTTCTTTTATTTATTAAAATTCTTTTCCACAGCAGGTCAGGGTCATGACCCAAATTGTTGCTATGGATTTGGCATCACCTTAAAGAGAAAGAGTTGTGAAGATTAAAAAAAGAAAAAAAGACCTAAAACTTGATATTATATAGATGGAATGAGAAATTTTATCTTCTTTGGGCATTGACTGGACAACTTAAAAACCATTATAGACATGGTGTGGCAAAACTTGAATGCTTATTCTTGCTTAAGGAAGTGGTTCCATTGGAGGCAGTTGGTCCTCTGTGCCCAGGAAGAGTCACTGGAGGCCTTAACTCCAAGTATTGACATGGTACAGCATTGTGTGTGGTGATGTCACTGCAGTGATCCAGCTTCCCAGAGCCCATAGTTTATATGAACTGCCAGTAGAAAACTTTCCCAACAAAGGATCCTGAGAAAAAAAAGTATCCAAGGCTAACAGATGGACTGTGATGTCTGGGGCATTAGAGGTATTGTAATGAAATTCCACAATATGAGCTAGAATAAATGAATCTAAAAGGAATTAGCAACATAGAATAGCTCAAGTACATGCTAACAATTTGTTTGCTTGAAATATTGAACTAAAAAAAACACAGTCATGTTTTATTTCAAATACAGATACATAAAAACTAAAATTACTAATAGATGACTGTAGACTGACATGAAAAAGCATGCATTTCTTTAAGGGAGAAACAACCAAATCTTGGTGATTTACGTGTCCTTCAACCTTACTCAACCTTCTGACAGTTAAATTTTCTCTAAGAAGAGAATAGCTACATAATATCAAATGCATTTGTTTTAATTAAATGAGGCAATGAATTCACTAGTTAGCCCAGTGGCTTACATCGAGTTACCATTCAATTAATTACTGGTAATTTTTAGTAATGCTAAGCTGAATAAATGAATCAGCCCAAAGTAAGAAGAGCCTATAAGTATTCACTATGGGTCAGACACTGTTACGGGTGGCCTGAGATTAGGTGACAAGAGGCCAGCTGGGTTGCCTATCTCCAATGAGTCTATAGCTTGGTGGATGTGAAGATGTTGAGTATGTAATGAGAACCAACAAGTAATTAAATAACAAAAGAACAAAGTGAACATGAACAAAAACTCAAAGATGACTCAAATTATTAAAGAACATAAATTTGTGTAAGAAGCAGAAAGAAACTGAAGTGGTGAAGCCTGTGTTAGAAAGTGAAGCTTGAGTTAAAGGTCAGGAGAGGGAACCATGATTCCAGGGTGTGAGATGTTGATGAGCTGGTCATCCAAGCTGCAGCCAAAAAGACACAGTATGGGAGTTATGCAAGGTAGGTAGTGACACACAGGCAGAAATATACATTATTTAGGAGACTACAATGAGAAACTTGGGCTTCATTTTGCAATTTGGAAATCTTTGGCAGGCTTTAAGCAAGGAAGTTATATGACCTGGTTAGCATTTCAGAAAGTGCTGTGTGGATACTCTGTGGAGAACAGCTTTAGGGGAACAACAGCTAAAGCAGGCAGAGCAATCAGACAGTTATTGAAGTTGTCACCATGGGGAATGATGCTCACCTGAACTAGGATGAGAATATTAGAAACATTGGATTTGGAAAAAAAATTGTCAGCTAAAGCAATTGAATAAACTTCATAGGAGGTATAGATGAAAGAGAGAAATGACAATGATCTCTCAAGTCTTCTCTGTGGCTGTGTAAGCAAACCAAATGATGGACTGTAGTTTTTTCCTGAATAAATTGAATGCACTACATGCAGTAAATTAAGGTTGTATAATAAACAGGCAGAAAAACCAATCATTAAAAACCTCTTCCAAACCAGATGTGGTGATGCATGCCTTTAATTCCAGCACTTGGGAGGCAGAGGCAGGAGGATCACTGTGAGTTTGAGGCTACCCTGAGCCTACATAGTGCATTCCAGGTCAGCCTGGGCTAGATCTAGAGCCAGATCCTATCTCGAGAAAACAAATAAAATAAAGTCAAAGAAAAAAAAAAACACTTCCAAAACAAAACAAGAAGGTAGCAAACAGCTTATTATGATATTAATCTTGTAACACAAAAATTCTGCATTTTGGGAACCAAGAAAAATGTTTGATTTTTATTTCTTTTTTCTTGATGAAAATGGCTTCTTCAAGAAAATGAACTCCACTTATTAAACAGAGAGCATCCTTGTTATTTCTTAAAAAATGAGGAGGATGAGAATTTTTATTGTTTATCTTAGTTATTTTTACAACATAAGTCAAATGTAATTTAAAACCATCAAAAGTACTGAATATAAAGTAAAATAAACATTCATCATAATTTTGAACTTCAGATGATTATTATAAAATCTGTTAGGCTAAGACATGGAAATGTTTTATCACCCCAATTATGAGCATTCTTATAATATAAAAAGGAGGTCCCTTCCTGCTTGAAGAAAAGAGTACTAGGAAAAGTTTCTTATACATAAAAATAAATGAATAAAAGAGGAGACACTGAAGCTGTTGTATTTCCCTGGGTAGCCAGTGCAAATGTATTCCTGACATGTATGCAGTCTGTCATGTACTCCATGAGGGGTTCCCACCCTATCTCTGGTACATATGAGGATCTTACTTTCTATGGCAGAAAGGACTTTGCAGATGCAATTGAACTTTAGACTATACAACTGTAAGACTATTCTGGCTTATTCGGATGGCCTCAATCTAATCACATGGGCCTGTTCAGCAGAGCTTCTTTCTCTGCTGCCAAACCATGGTAGGAGAATTCAGTGAACTGAAGACTTGCCGGACTCCAGGTAGCATTTCTGAGCCATAACTACCTGGACAGCACATGAAATGTGGGACAACTCTAGGAATAAGGGATGCCTCCCAAAATTCACACTATTATCCAAGAGAACCAGGTATCCATCAATACTCATAAAGAACGGAACCTAGGTTGCAGCCTGAAAGAGTGTGGAAATGAATGTGACCCCACATCCTCCAGGAAGGAATGCATCCTTGCCTGTCCTTCATCCTGGTATTGTGGTACTCTATAAAGGACAAAGAAGAATGACACTGGGCCTGGATTTCTGATTATTAATAGGTATTATTTTAAGCTGCTGAATATGCGTCAAGTTGTGATCACAGTAAGAGGAAATTAATACCACTAGTGCACAGATTAAGTAATCAATAATGAAAGGGAAAATAAATCTTTGTCTAAATATTTGTTCAAATGAGTTATGATCTGTGATGCGCATTATTGACTGAGATCTTTTGCCTCCTTTTCGGTCTTAAAGAAAGAAGTTTGACATGAATTTTTTTTTAAAGACTGTTTTTCAGAGGAGATGCTGCTTTGCTTCAAGGTAAATTTGGTTTTACTCCTGAACAAGTTTTCACTTACAGGGTTTAATTATCTCCTCTAGCAATATTATGTAATTAAATAAAGCTGAATATTGTTGTGACGAAACAACTGTCATTATTAGTAAACCACAGAAACATTGTGGAGTTCTTATTTTCCATGGAAGTGCATATAATTCTCTCTTAAGTGTATAAAAGACATTCATGGAATATTCATATACATTACTTAGTATAGCATCTCGGGGACACTTTTTTTGCAAGTTAAAGTAGGTATTTTGGGGTTAGGAATTTAGCACAGTGGATGAGTGTTTGCCTAGCAAGTGCAAGGCCCTGGGTTTGGTCCCTAACACCCCTCACCCCTCCCAAAAAATAGATATTTTATTGAGAAATGTGCTGCCAGCAAGTGTTAAAAGTATTTTAATTTAATAAAATTAGCATATCTTCAATTCTAAAAGCAACTCTTACTAGCCTTCATCACCTGAAAGTGCAGATCATTGTAATGCACGGTTTTATTCCAGTGTCTCTCCTGGAGGATGGTGCTACCAATTCCATTTGTGCAAGTAGAGGAGCATACATACATAGTATATTCACAAAATAAATTCTCTGCTTGAACTCGAGTTTGCTGCTTGCATGTGAACTCTCTGTTAACTGTCACCATAAAAACCTCTTGGTATAACAACGAGGCTTTATACCTACTTCTGTTACTCCTTATATATGTTCCTTGCCTGTGAGTAGAAACAGTCACAGAATATACCACAGAAAGTTTGTGTGAGGGTTAAGGTATTAGAAGATCAGGAGTTAGAATTATGCACTTGAGAAGCATTTGTGTTTTGCATTGTTTATTTATTTTGCTTTTTCTTCTGAAGACATGTCTATGTGGCAGACATCATTTTAAATATCAGTGTAAAGGTATCAATGAATATGCTTAAAGTCTACCTGGATTAGAATAGCTTGCAATGATCTCAGATCAGTGACCTGCCTTTCTTATCTCTTTACTTCTATTATTAGTGCACTACATCTTAGGCATTCTTTTTTTTTTTTTTTCTTCCAGGTAGGGTCTCCCTCTAACCCAAGCTGGCCTGGCATTCACTATGTAGTCTCATGGCCTTGAAGTCACAGCGATCCTCATACCTCTGCCTCCCGAGTGCTGGGATTAAATCTGAGATATTTTTATTGCTTCTATTTTCATACTTAGGGTCCCTTAAATTTCACACTCAAAGGAGCTGAATTTCAATATAACTCAAAGAAGCCAATAAACAAAGATATTAAGTGCATTGCATTGTAGGAGAAATGTCTAATAGAAATAAAACATCTGGTAAGGTGGGGTATACAAACACTGTCTCATACTTGGTTTGGTAAGACGTTATAGTAAGAGCATGACAATGTACTTACTATATAGTACTTATATATATAGGCATATAGTAAGTACCTGATAAATGCAATGTAAACAAATAATGGTATGCCTCTTTGACTCCAAAATTCATCGTTATCTATAAGATTTAAGAACCTTTCCTCAAATTAGATTGTTCCTTATATTAGACTTTTTCAGTTGTACTCCCTGACTCTACATATATAACTGTAAATGTTGTTTATTGGTTATTACCCTTCTTCACTTTTTGAATAGCTTCTACGTAAAGTAGCTATTTGAACATGCCATTTCATTTGTTTTCCTTGCACTCTTAAAATGTGTTCCTTAACCCTGAAATGCTAAAAATTTCTTCCCTTCCTTCCTCCCTCCCTTCCTTCTCTTCTATCCATCCATCCATCCATCCATCCATCCATCCATCCATCCATCCATCCTTACATAAGTGAAACAACATGACTGTAGTAAAAATGCCTTCTTCAATGTGAAGATGTGATAAAAAGGCCAAATGCTGCTCAGGGTATTCTTTATAATGTAAAGAATTTGTTTTAAGTACTAAACACAAGGTCTTCTGACAATGAACATTGAAGCTGCCCCCAGAACCCCAGGCAACTGCCTCTATGATTGAGCAGTGTGGTGTGACTTGCTAAAGGAGGGCTAAATTACCAGACTTATGCTGCTGCTTACTCCTACTGACTTCCCAGTAATGTGTAATCACAATTACTGCAAACAATATTCTGTGTCTGTCAAGGACATTAGAATGCTGCTCACAGTGGCCAGTTTAAATTTCAGTTATACTTCATTAAAGTGGGATTTACTACTCATCTACCTCGGTCTGACAGCACAAACAAAGGTCAGGTATGATGTATGTTTTTATTATCACTCTTCTTTTTAAAATTTTTCTTTAGGTGAGAATTAAGCAAAAGTTATACTTGAAACTTAGTACTGAGTTTCCCAAGCAATAGAAACTAGGTCACTGCTAACCAAAATAATGTCATCAGATTTTTCACATCAAATGCCTCATTGCTTTCTGTAACTATCCTTCCAATTATAAGGCTGACGTTACTATTTATTTATGTTTCTGATTTCTTTACTATGACCAACCAAAGAAAAGTAATGGTAAATCATTTATGCAGAGGTGACTAATTTTTTCTCTTGTATCAGAATTGTCATCATTCTGAACTATTAGAAATATCCATGTGCTGTTAGGCATGCAGTCTTCACAGTTAACCGTTCAATGTCACATTGTATGCTCGGCCTCTCTTGGGCTGCCCTTATCTTTGAATAGATGGAAAGTGAATAGAAGGATGGTAGTGTTTCCAGTTCTTGGCCTCAAAATATTGAGCTTCAACTTTTCTTGCGGCTCTCTGTGGGCTTAAGGGAAGGTGCATGACCCAGTCAACATCATAGAAGACTGACTACTCCGGCAGGAGTGATAATATGCAGGAACCTGTGTTTCTGAATAACAGAACTTCACTCACAGCTTTGATTTTAAGATAATTTGTTAAACATCAATCAATAAGTCAATAATTTCTCTCTCAATGAAATCTTTACTCTTTGGCAGCATCTTTGTTTGGAAACCTTTTCCTGTACAGTTTTTATCCAGTTGTTATCTTGAATGAAAACTCCAATTTAGTTTTGCACTGATTGTACTTGGTAGGGAAAGAGAGCATGCTTTTCAACTACCCAACAGTCTACTAAGGCTCATGGGAATAGGGCTAGGGCATAGATGGCCACCATTCTAGCTCAGCATTGTCTGCTGGTGAGCTTGAGCCAATTAGTAATCTTGTTTCACTCTTCATCACTATAAACTCACATACTTCTTATTTGTGTGTTTGTTTATAGTCATCTTCTCTTCCAGAATGTAAGCTACATAAATAAAACTAATTTAAAAAATTTTACCCTAAATCACATCTCTTTGTCATCTACAATGGGGCATAAGATGCATACTTCTGGAATTAATCAATTGAAATTTGCCAATCTTTAAGTCAGACACGAGAATTAACTAAAATAATCTCTATGACTTTCTGATGCTAACATTTTATGAATACTAGTTTTAATGGAATGTAGAAATTCTACTGAGTCATTGTGGTTTTATTGGCATCAAAATCAATTGTAAATTTACTCTTACACTCAGCAAATAACTAATATGTAACAGGCATTGAACTAACCCATAGGCATCAAAAAGCCCTAAGAGATAATGTTGAGGGAAGGGTTTGAGAGTGAGGGAGGTGTAGGGAGAGAATAGAAAATTGGAACACCAGTTGAAATTAAGACAGTGCTGTGATATAATGTAAGTTACTGGAGCTATAAAAAGTGCTTTTAAATACACAGTAGGAGGTTAACTGTTTTGGTATATAACATTCAGAGCTAGAAATGAGGAAAAGTGGAGATCTTTAAGCCATCTTAGGCCTTGGAAGAAAAGATTTCCTAGCAAAAGATATTGTGACCAGCACTTCAGAGAGCGATCAGCTTGAATGTTCTGTGTTCTTTGGCAAGGCTGCAAGTTGAAGAGAGTAGTGATGCCTGATGGAAATGGAGGACGGTGACAGTGACAAAGGCATATGATTCCTTTTGTGCAACTGCCTCTCTGCCCCTCTTCTCCTTCTCTCCAAGTTAAATTTAGACTCATGGCAGCCTGATTCTCTAAGTAGGAAAAGGAAGGTATGAGGTATAACATTGACTTGGAGGGAATGACAAGGATACCATAGGGATACAGGCAGTTGGGCACTTTGAAGCAAATGGTCACATACTTGTAAATTGCAAGAAATTGATTGCTCTTAGAAATAGCTTATAGAAGGTCTGTTCCATTCTAAGGTTGTCATGGATATCCTAACTTTCAAGTAGTAAACACTCAGATGAGGCTTCCCTTGAAACATCACCTATATATACAGTGAGTGTATATTGGGACAGTAGCTTATCTATTTCTAAGTTATATTGTATATAAGGGTTCTTTTCTGATATAGTATTATGGTATTTCTCTTTGAGATCCTATATTATATCATCTTCAAATTTTTAGAAAGATTTTTATTTATTTACAAATGAAGAGAGATAGAGAGAAGAGAGCAGAGAGAATGGGCATGCTAGGGCCTCTAGCCACTGAAAACAAACTTCAGATGCATGGGCCTCTTTGTGCATCTGGCTTTACAAGGGTACTGGGAATCAAACCGGGGTTGCTAGGCTTTGCAGATAAATGCCTTAACCATCAAACCATCTCTCCAGCCTTTCCTTTAAATTGAATGAATGTACCTTCCTAGCATTAATTATTGATTTACGTATTTGAAAATTTGTATGGACAATGTACTCCATTTAGCAACATATATATGCACATGAATGTACACTTAACTATAGTTTGTAAAATACCATTTAAATCTTTTAAATACTGGAGTGACTTAGAGTGAGGATTATTTTTTTCTCTTTTGTGTCTCTACATTTTCCCCTAATCTACCTAGGCTTAGCTCGTAACAGGAAACTTTTCCCAATAACTTTTTTTTTTATCCAATATGTCTAAAATGTCAAGAAACCCCAGTGAAAAAATTGGTTTTTGAGGAAGGCACGATGAGAACAGGCTGTTTCAATTTTTTTTTTTTTTCTGGTCTTTCCTCCAGACACAGAGACTAACATGGTGAGATTTTATCCAAGGAATGGCTTCTGTCAAATATCTGCTCAGGAAGAAAAAATCACAAACAGCAACTGTAATTGTACATGGGGAACCAGAGACCATTGTTAATGTCATGAGTTTCCAGCGTGAACAATAGGAACACAACTTGGGACTGAATCTTCTTTTACTAATATATATAGTTTTAGTTTTCTTTCCACATTTAGAAGTCTGGAGAAAATAGGAACAGAATCTAATCTTAGGCAATTTAAGTATAATATTAGGCATTAAAATGGCTGAAATCTGGAAAATTTAATAGTTCTCCATTATCAGCATGGTTTTATACATACCAATATGGATTGTTTGAAGTTTAGGAAGAAAAATGTACTGCTTTTAAAATGAGGTTTATTTATTTGCAGCTAAGAGTGCATTACTCAAACAACAATTTGCATTTAATGATCATGGAAAATATGGAACTAAAATTATGCTTTTACCAAAACAAAAATCATTTAGTCAATAATAATTTTAAAAACATTACCCAAAATAGCTGAGAGTAAATGTATTAATATTATAAAGTTAAGATTTTATATTTTTAGGATTGGATGGTTTGACTCTAAAAACTCAATAGTAGGATAATATATGATGTTTCATATAACTCATTAATTTCATTTTGTACTTACTATTTCAGCATTTAATACAACCATATATGTCATATTTCTCCTCTACAGATCTTTTATGAAATACTTTTCAGGTTTAATATAAGTAAGCTTCAGCACTCAGGCTGCCAGCAAATTCTCAAATGCAGAATCCCAGACAGTTCCCTGCACTCACAGTATGCCTTCTGATAATCACATGCAGGTCTCTTTTGTAGCATTTGATCACAAACATATTTTCTTTCAAGTTTTCTTCCAACTTTTCCATATGTGGTACCTTGGATACTTCCTGCTGGCTACATTTTGTTTGGTAACTATTGTATAATACAGTGGAGTGTTTACTAACACAATGAAACATTTTCAGTACTCAACAGGATACTATAAATTTGATTTTATAACTAGTGGATGAATATTAAGCATGATTGCTCAATTCTGAACAGTCTATTAATAGAGACTAAAATTGAATTCACATTCATAGTGGTTATATATGTTCAATTACATATCTTTCATGCAACTAAAAAGTAACACAATTCCTTATTAATGATTATATTGCAGTCTCTGTTTTCTCCATGTAATTCCTTTCAGATAATTCTGTAGATGCTTAGATGACCTAAAATTAGGACCTTGCTCCTCTGTTAGATTTTACCTTCTTATTTTTTGTCTTCTGATCATTCTGAATTTGTGTAGAATGAAGTGGTAAAACTTCAAAGTTTGTGATGCACTTACATCATATCACTAATTGTAGCCATTTTAAGCTTAAGGTAAGAGAAGTAACTGAAGGCCACTTGATAATAATTCCTCTTGGGATATAAGTCAGGAGAAATGGCAAGTGATTTAGAGGCACTCTGAAATAAAATCAGCAATAATGCTTCTTGGAGCTTTACTAAGTTGTAAAGATCATCTGCTGTGCTAATAATAGTGGTAAATACAGTGTGTGGGTGGTTAATGTTAGATCACTCAAATACCCTTTAGAAAGCTTCAGGGAGGAAAAAAAGCTGAAAATAAATGGATGAAAAGGAAAACTATGTAATTGTTGTTAGACTTAGGGGGGATGCTGGTTGGAGTCTTTACTCTTGGAAACTAAATTACCATCATAGAAGCAATTATGCTTTGTGCCTTCACGATGGTGCATGTGTTCCTTCCTGGAATAATTGTGTCTGTCACACAGCTGGGATTGAGGACATAACCCAGTTTCACATACAGCCTCTGCTGACTTGAGCATACTTGGAAACACTCAAAGATGTGAAATCATAGAACTAAAAGTTCATGTGCCCTAATTACTTAATGAACCTATAAGTAAGTCTACACACACACACACACACACACACACACACACATATATTTACATGTATATATGCATAGGTGTGGATTTGGGTGCATTATAGGTGCCTAGTATATCACAAAAAGTCAGAGTATAAATGTTACAGCTTTATATTACCTTGATGTGTTGTGAATGGGAATTAATGCTTATTGGATTAACTGGAATATTCATTTGGAATGGATTCACCAGATTAATTTAAAAAAAAAATCAGTACCCAGGCTCTTCTGAGACTACCATTTCAACAATCCTGTCCAGAACTATGGGCATGATACTTAAGGGGAGGAAGATTTCTGAAAATCCCCAAGCCAAGGTTGCATTTCCAGTGAATTAAGCTAATTAAGTTAGAATCTGTAGAAAACATATTCTATATTTCCTTTTATTTTTATGTACCCTATTTATATATATAAGTGGATACAATGTGGCAATTTTATACTGGAGATTATTATGTTAGTTATTACTACTTTTAAAACTGACAGATTATTCTTACATGCAGGCAAGTTTGAAAACCATGTGTGCTCACTGAAATCTACATCAAAGTATTTCAGAATCTAATGTGGTGTTTCTAATTGCCTTAACTTCCCTACCTAATCTAGACTATTGCCTATCAATCCACCATACTCTAACACATGAACACTTCTCTGATATTTCTTTTTTAAATTTTTTGTTTATTTTTATTTATTTATTTGAGAACAACAGACAGAGAGAGAAAGACGCAGATACAGACAGAGAGAGAAAATGGGCATGCCAGGGCCTCCAGCCATCGCAAACGAACTCCAAATGTGTGCACCACCTTGTGCATCTGGCTAACGTGGGTCCTGGGGAATCGAGCCTCAAACCAGGGTCCTTAGGCTTCACAGGCCAGTGCTTAATCACTAAGCCAACTCTCCGGTGCCTTTTGTGATATTTCTAGCTGTCTTGGCTTCCTTGGTGCTATAAAAACTACAATTCTATGCAAAATCTCTGTTGAAATAAGAAAAGAAAGACATTTTGACAGAGAAATTATTTGTGACAGTTTGATTAACATGACTCACTTATGATTATTACATACACATAAGCTTTCCTAATATTGCAATATTCAAAAAAAGGTAGAAAAACATATGTAACCAAAGATGTCAG
Organism: Jaculus jaculus; assembly: GCF_020740685.1. Classification (NCBI taxonomy): domain Eukaryota; kingdom Metazoa; phylum Chordata; class Mammalia; order Rodentia; family Dipodidae; genus Jaculus; species Jaculus jaculus. Next base: position 145,652,935 of record NC_059105.1, on the reverse strand, counting down.
TGTCAAAGTTCTCAGATCAATGGAAACCAACTCCCACTTTAGTCTTTATAAATTAGAGGTGTAGAATTCTTTCTGCTATTTGAAAGCTGAAACATATGGTAAGAACCAAACACACTCTATATTTTTCACAAGTTTTTAGATATAACACATACCCGAACTATGCATCAGGAAATAATTTTAACAGTTTTTGAGATGTATTTCTTAATAAAATTTTGTCATCCTTTTCAGTTTTTAAAACCAATGTACAATTTATCTAGAACAAAAGGTACTGACAATAAGTATACAAGTTCAACAAGTGTGTAACCAGTAGAGTCAATTCTATAAAGGTACACAGTGTTTCCTTCGACATGCTTTTTCAGTGAATCCCTCTCCACCACTACATGCAACAACCCTGCTTGGGAGGGGGCCTCACAGTTTGACCCAAGCTGGCATAACAAGCCTTTGCTAAACTCAGATTAAATGTGTGCCTAGCTCCACACTTAACAGCAACTGCTTTCTGCACCCCATATTATATCAGTCCAGAGTATTGTTAAGAGCCACCCTGCCTTTATACATATCATATAGTCTTTCCCTCAATTTTTTGGAAGCTTTTCATCATCCTTTCCTAACCAACTATCTCTTGAATTCTCTGCTACCTGGTACAGTGTCAAGGACCCATCCTTTAGTGTTAGTATGCACCAGTATTCTGCTTGCAGTAAAATTTTCAGCTTCATTTACCAAAGAAAAGTTTGCTGGCTTTTGAAAAATCCCCATAACTGAGCTAGGCTTGGTGGTGCAAGCCTTTAATCCCAACACTAAGGAGGCAGAGGTAAGAGGATTGCCATGAGTTCAAGGTCACTTTGAGACTACATAGTGAATTCCAGGTCAACCTGAGCGACAGTGAAACCCTACCTGGAAAAAACAAAAAACAAAAATCTCCATAACTGGAATCACACACGCTGGGTATTTTGTGACTGCCTTCATTGTTCAAAATACTATTCAAGTATCTGTGAGATTCATACATACATATATATTGATATATATTATTGACATATAATGGAACACATTATTTACTCCTTCATCTACCTATTTAAATTCTTGTGGAATTCATTTAGACATTTATTTGCACCTTTGAATTTATCCACGATTTCATTCAGGTGTTTATTAGTGTCCTGAGTTCTTTGTACATATTTACAGTCATTCGTTTGAGCGCATGATCTAGAGTTTTCCCTTACATAGCTTTTATGGGGGCTCTCTGCTATTGGGTTGGTATTTCTTGGGGAAAACACATTGTTTTACCTTCTTTGTGTTACCCATCTGATGACAGTGCGTTGGTCCAGTCTTTCTGGCACCCCTGTGGTAGGTGAGTAGTTGGAATAGTGTGTCATGTTTCTTTGAGTTCACGTGTATTTGTTTTGTGTGGCTTGGAGTACAGTCTTGAAAGGACTTGGTGTTCTTTATGGTTGGGTTAGGTCACGTGGACTCAATTGGGTTGTGACTGCGATGGAAATTACACTTTGGTTCCAGCTAAAATGGGATATTGTCAATGCCCCAATGGTGAAGGGAGGAGGATTGAAGAAAGCAACAAGCAACAGGAAGGATTTGGACTGTTTTGAAGGGGCCTCAGTGCTCAAAGTCTGCTTTATCCGCCCCCCCCCACACGCCCCTCCTCCCTCATTAACAAATTGGCAGGAGAGAGGGTCATTGAGTTCAACACAGTCTTGTGTTTTGGAAATGGCCATGGGCAGTGTGAAGCAGGCTTGCTGGGTGCCTGCATGGAGACCTAATGGAGCCATGAGGTTGCAGTGGAGTCCCTGTGAAGGTGCCAGAACCATGAGGTAGCTGCCAAGGAGAGCTGCTGGCCCTGATGAAGTTTTCCAGGACCGTGAGTAGCCTAGCTGGAGGGTGGAATTGGAACTCTAGAGACTTGTTGCTGGTCAGAATTATCGGACTTAGAGATTTGTCACTGACTAGAATTTGAACTTGGAGCTACAGAGTTTGATATCTGCCCTGTTTAAATCTTGTATTGGTTGAATATTTCTTTGCTATGCCCAGTGTCATCTTTTGCAGTGTGAATGTTTATTCTGTGCCATTATGGACTGGGGAGGGGGGATTTTTTTGGTACTATGGCTCACTTAAAAGACCTTGGAGTATGGGGATGTCTTGACATCATTAGGATTGATTAAAAAAAAAATGGGTACTTTAAAAAATTTATTTATTTATTTGAGATAAAGAGGTACAGAGAGAGAGAGAGAGAGAGCGAGAGAATGGGTGTGCCAGGGCCTCTAGCCACCACAAACGAACTCCAGATACATGTAACCCCTTGTGCATCTGGCTTACATGGGTCCTGGAGAGTTGAACCAGTATCCTTTCGCTTTGCAGGCAAATACTTTAACCACTAAGCTATCTCTCTAGCCCAAATATGGGGACTTTTAAAGTTGGACGGAATGTATGAAATTTTACAACATGGATGGTTGTCAGTTATGGGGGCCAGGGGCGGGATGTGGTATTTTAATGCAAGTGTCCCCCATAAACTTAGGTGTCCTGAATGCTAGGCTCCCAGATAATGGAGCTTTGGGAATTAATGCCTCTGGAGGGAGAGTATTGTTGGGGGCGGGTTATGGGTGTTATAGCCAGTGTCCCCTTGCCAATGTTTGGCACACTTTCCTGTTGCTATCGTCCACCTGATGTTGGCCAGGGGTTGATGTCCACCTTCTGCTCATTTTCCCCTGCCATGACAGAGCTTCCCCTTGACTCTGTAAGCCAAAATAAACCTTTTTTTCCCACAAGCTGCTCTTGGTCTGGTGATATCTGCCAGCAATGCGAAACTGACTTCAATAGCCTTTATTCTGTTTATTTCATAGAGCCATTCAAGAGCTCAGCCACAGGCTTAAAACTATCATATAAATGTGGTGTCTGGACAAATACAAGATGTAGAAAATGAAGCACTAGTCAAGTTCTTTGAGTTCAGTGTTATATTAAATATACTCTAGGTATTCCACAGTGTTTCAATGATGCCCTTTGTTTCTTTGTGTGTTTTACTTATTCATTGTTCTTGTCTTAAAGACATGGCAGAGGGTTTTCAACAATGTGGTAGTATGGCAATTTGTGACTCTTCCCTGTATTGGTGCTAAACTTGACTCTTTTGCTAAAATACTGTCAAGAACCACATTGACTAAAACTCTTCTCTTCATAGACAATATAAAAACATAAATTAATCATTTTACTAAGATAGTAGATATTTAATTGGGATGATTACATTTTTCCACAAATTTTAAAGTTAAAAAAAATCCCATAAAGCTCTAACCTATTTTTTTTTCAGCAACAGGAATGAAGAAACCAGACTTTTCATGATGAAATACAACAATTTGTTTACTGCTTCACTAGTTATTTAATGATGTGTGTGGGACTCAGATCCAGCTCTTGCCAAAAACAGCTGCTATGTTCAAATTTTCTTATGTGTCTCTGTAAACAATAAGATGCACTTACATAATGAGTTCAGTCATTCTCAAAGTAAAATAAAATAATTGCAAGGGTTGAAGGTATATATGACAGTGCATTCAATAGCTGAATGTGCCTTACTTGTAAAATAATATTCTTGTATAAATTTATGTTCTAAAACCTGTTGAAGTACAATGAATTTGTTTACTGCTATTTTATTTTAGTATTTTATTAAATAAAATATTTTTGAAAATTTCTTTAATATATATACTTAATTTTTTTTTAAATTTATTTACAAGGAGAGAGAGAGAGAGAGAGAGAGAGAGAGAGAGAGAGAGAGAGAGGGAGGAGAGAATGAGCTGGGGGATGGATGTGTCAGGGCTTCTTGCCGCTACAAGCAAACTGCACATGTATGTGCCACTTAGTGCTACTGGTTTAACATAAGTACTGGAGAATTAAACCTGGGTCATTAGGCCTTGCACGCAATTTTTAACCACTGAGCCATCTCTCCAGCACCCTCCTTAATATTTTTAAAGTAGTGAATCTTAGGTAATTTTTATTCTACATTGCCAACAATACATCAGCAGTCAGGCCATCCCCCAGCTGTTATTCCATGTATGGGCTGTATAGTATTAGGAATACTCTCTAATACCTTTGAAAGAGTAACAGTGAATGTAGAGGTAAATTTTTTCTTTTTGATTAAAAAAAAGTGGCTTTGTGTTGCCAGTATGCTCACATGGTCTATAGAAACTGATAGACTATTTTATTTAGCATTCCCACATTGACATCATTTATGCAAAAGCACATGTTTTGTTTTCAGTTTAGCTTAGTTGGTGTAGCAGTTATCTTCTTGTTTCTGGAACTAACGAGCTGATCAGAAGCAGGGTCTATTTTGGCTTCCGGTTTCCAGGGGAATTCTCATCATGGCAGGGAAAGCATAGTAGGAACAGATAGTCAGGCACTGTCTCTTAAGCAGCAGGGAGGAAAGGGAGAATGAACTGCTATGGATACACAGTTGGGCTGGACTACCAAACTGCAAGATCCACTGCCAGTGATATTCTTCTTCCAGCCAGGCATCATCCATTCAAGTCTCCAACAGTTGGGGATTAAATATAAGGCTTAATCACAAATGCATGAGGCCATGAAGGAAATGGTGCATTCAAAACACCCAAGTCAGTGTATTTTGGGATTGAAAGGAACACTGGTAGAGTGGGTCAGAAATCAGAGAATCTAGATTCCAGGTTTATATTCAAGGCTGAATAATTATAAGCAAACCATATTTCCTATGCTGTAAAATAAGATATTGGACACAGCTCAAAGATGACCTATCCTTTAAGAATAGAAAAGTCAGGCCCGAGGAAATGGCTCAGTACAATTAGAGTTTGCTGCTTAAACTGGGGTACCTGAGTTCAACTCCTAGATCCCAAGTAAAGAAACGGGGATGAGTGCAGCAAACAATCCTGACTCAAATAAGGTAGACAGATGCGAACCAACAGGAAATTTGTCCACTGAATGCTACACACACACACACACACACACACACACACACACACACACACGATAAAAGCAGATGTAGTTATTTTATGAATAATTTTCACTGGCTTTTAAAGATGTCTTAGTTTTACCTGATATTACAGTTCTTTATTTGAAACAAGTTTTACTTTTCTCTTTTAAATGAGGCAAAAAATATCTCCTGTAAGTGAATAACATGCTCATTCAATTATAAAATGATGCTGGGTCCATATATTATGGTGTCAATATCAGTCTTTATTTAATGACCTCTGGGCAGAGGCATAATAGTGCTTTTGAACAAAATATCATCTTGTAGAAAATTTGCTATAGTGCTTATTCCTTTGAAGAACAGGAGCTTTATAACTCTCCAGTCTCTTCTTTATAAAATATATTTTTTATTTATGTATTCTAAGAAGAGAAATAAAGAGGGAGAGAGAGAATGAGAATGAGAATGAAGGTGCAGCCCAGGGCCTCTTGCCACTACAAACGAATTCCAAATGCATGTGCCACTTTGTACATCTGGCTTTATGGGATACTGGGCAATCAAACCCCTGCCGTCAGGTTTTGCAAGCAAGTACCTTTAACTGCTGAGCCATCTCTCTACCTCTTTCAAGTCATTTAATTTGCTCAAAATAATTTAATGAGATTATTAGTTCATATCTCAAATGACTTATATTTTTGAGTAATTCACCTTGTTAATTCACAAAAGTAAACATTGTTGAGGTTTTCTTTACTTAATACTTCTGTTGGTTTGGATGTAAGATGTTCCTCATAGCTTCACGTGTGATCTGTAGAGAGGTGAAGGCTGCTGGAGAAGAAGTGTCACTGAGGTTGGACATTAGGGTTGATTAGTCCAGCCACTGGCTCACCTCAGATGACTTTAGTACTATTGCTGGTGTGACAAAAATGTGAGTCGGTTGCCATATTTTCTCTGCCTTAATGAAAATTCCCATCAAATAAACACTTTCCTCCCAGAAGTTGCTTCTGGCTGGGTGTTTTGTCACGGTGAACAGAAGGCTATTGCTATATATTTTTGAATTCATTAAATTTCCCATTGTACTTGTACCTTATTTCATGGCATGAGGTAGATATTTTAAATATTTTTAGTGGAAAAGGGATGAATTGCCAAGAAATAAGGTGTCTCAAGAAAGTAGAAACAAATACTTTTTCCAAACTTAAATTTTTCATCATCACACAGGAATGTAGTTATTTCTGACATACAATCCATACTTTAAGTTACCAGTTATTGTATTGAATAGTTCCTCCTTCCCTCTTCCCTCGTCCGCCTCTCTGTGGACCACCACTGTGAGCAACACAGTGCCATGTGCACGGGGAGGCTCCTAATCATGGATTTCTGTCTCAGCTTAGGACAGCTCAGTAAATAACAGCTTATAGTAAAAGTGTTCATCCATTTTTATGTCTTTAAATTGTAAGACACATGACCAGCAAGCAATTACAGTGTTTTTTAAAGAGCAGGCTGTTTTTTACTACAAGGAAGCCTGTAAGTGCTATGACACATTAGATATGCATACATAAGTGCATTTGATAAATTATGCAGTGTATGTAAATCCCATTTTCATGCACACTGGTAAATGTTTTCTAAGTGGACTTAACAGTGCATAATTCTTCCAGCAATAGTAAATTTTAGTCACTCTAATGGATCTGGAGACTTTAAATTGCATTTTCTCAGTTGCCATGATGTTAAATAACTTTGCATGTGTCTATTTTTGTTCATAAATATTCTTTTATCAAAAATTCTGCTGGGCGTGGTGGCCCATGCCTTTAATTCCAGCACTTGGGAGGCAGAGGTAGGAGGATTGCTGTGAGTTCGAGGCCACCCTGAGACTCCATAGTGAATTTCAGGTCAGCCTGGGCTAGAGTGAGACCCTACCTCGAAACCAAAATTAAAAAAAATAATCTGACCACTTTTCTAATTTTTTTTTGTATTCCTATCAGTGGCCTATTAGATATTTTTTATAACCTAGGTCACATTTATCCAATATGCACATGTACACATTACTTAGCCTGGATGTATAATTAGATATTTTATGAGCACTTACTACCATTTTATACATTTTGTGGCTTATATTTTCACATGTTATTTTAAATATTTTTTGATATTTTATTTTTATTTATTAATTTGAGAGACAGAGAGACGGAAAGATTGAGAGAGAGAGAGAGAGAATGGCCATTCAGTGTCTCCAGCCACTGCAAGAGAACTCAGATGCATGTGCCACCTTGTACATCTGGCTTACATGGGACCTGAGGAATGGAACCTGGATCTTTTGGCTTTGCAGGCAAGTGCTTTTATCTCTAAGCCATCTCTGCAACCCCTCATTTTCTTTATTTTTATTTTTTTATTTATTTGACAGAGAAAGATTCAGTGAGAGAGAATGCACGCACCAGGGCCTCCAGCCACTGGAAATGAACTCCAAATGTGTGCGCCTTCTTATGCATCTTTTTAATGTGGGTCCTGGGGAAATGAACCTGGGTCCTTTGGTTTTGCAGGCAAATGCCTTAACCACCAAGCCATTCCTCCAGCTCCAGCCCCACATTTTTTTTTTTTTTTTTTTGGTTTTTTGAGGTAGGGTCTCACTCTGGCTCAAGCTGACCTGGAATTCACTATGTAGTCTCAGGGTGGCCTCGAACTCACAGCGATCTTCCTACCTCTGCCTCCCGAGTGCTGGGATTAAAGACCTGCGCCACCACGCCCGGCTTCCAGCCCCACATTTTTAACAGTACTGAATCTCAGTAGCCAACCTTCTTAGCTTCAACCAGTACAATACCCTTGTATAATTAGTTGTTTTTCAGGAAATTTAAAAAATGTTTGAAGTCCGATTTATTAGTTTAAAGATTCATGAGTTTGGGGACTGATTTAAAGTATTTTTGCCTTATTGCAGATTGAGTGTTTTTTTTCACTTTTTTCCAAAATTTTTAAAAAACTGTTTTATTTTTATTTATGAGAGAGAGAGAGAGAGAGAGAGAGAGAGAGAGAGAGAGAGAAAATAAGCATGTCAGGATCTCTAGCCACTGCAAACAAACTTCAGACATACATGCTACCATATGCATCTGGTTGAAGTGAGTCCTGGGGAATTGAACCTGGGTCCTTAGGCTTCCAAGCTAGCACTTTAGCTGCTAAGCCATCTCTTCAGCCCCACATCAAAAATCTCTTTTTAATCACTTTAAATTTTGATTAAGTCTGATATTCATTTGGGAGTTAATTTCTTTATCTCATGCAGCGTAGAAGTTGAAATTAGAGCTCCTCTTATTGAAAACAATGTCCTATCTCTATTCCAGGATCTAGGATATTTTGTCAAAAGTTAATGAATGACAGGTGCATACATGCATTCTTTTTTGATGTACTTCTCTGATTTTTTGTTCAACTGTACTGTCTCTTTATTTATGGATTTGTAGAAAAATATACTATGGAGATGAATCCTCATTCTACATATGAAGTGAAAGTACCCATGTAGTTTTGGCTTTTAATATATGGTTGATGTTTGTAGACAAACAATCCTTAACTTAAATTATATCAGTTTATTCCTATTTGTCTTGATAGTTAGTGTCTTTTCGAATCTGTTTTGTCTATCTCGTTTATTAGTTAAGAAATTAGTCAAGAAATTTCCTTCACTATTATTTGCCAAGAGTTTTTCTTTTTCTTTCATTATCAAAAGCAAAAGGGCACAAAAATTCATTCTCCCAATATGGATACCTGATACTCTAAACAGAATTTATTAGTCAATCCTCCTTCTTACTGTCATGACCTGGCACATATATGATGAATCAGGTAAGCATGTCTCTGTGGCCCCTTGTAGAATCTAGACTCTAATTCTCTTTCAGTTGTTTACTTGTCCTGTTTTCATTTGTGGCAACTTTGTACAGTCTTGACATCTATGTAATAAGATACACCTTCCAATTTTTTTTTCCCTTTGAGCTTATGTGTAAATTTTAATCTTGGACCATCTATGTTTGCTTATTATATATTTCATTATCAGTTTTCATAATTCATCTAACTTCTTCCGTGTTCAAACTAGCCAGGTTGAAAACTCTATTTTGTGTCACAAATTATTTTAAATATCAACATGAAATACTCCATATATTGGAACTGAAACAGAGCCCTTTAAAAATGTCAGAGAGAAGAGTAACTTTTATGTTTGATAGTTATTTGAAAATGGTACTGAATTTGCCAAACTTCCTTGACATAAAAAAGTAGTAAAATATAAAGCACATCAATAATCTATGGATGAAAAGAGAAGAGTTTCAGTGAAAATGAGCTTATTGATCTTTAGAAGGTACTTGAACCTACACTTGGAGAATGTTAGAGGGTAGAATGTCAGTGGGAGGGTGCTAGTGAGGCAGTGGGCTGCTGGACCCACTTGGAGGTCATCGGGGGTGTGGCTCCTTACAGGTCATTCTCAAGCTAACATGCTTAATAACTGATTGTTGTTTATAATTTTACTTTTGTTATTCTCAAGAGTAAAAGATTTTCATCTTGCCTACTATCATGGCGCCTTTAGATAAGTGCTTTCAATTTTCTGTAATTAACACTTTTTAAATCTTCTAATAGCATAAGAAACATTTCAAAGGATCTTGAATCTTAACATAGGGCTTCATTATAGAAGGCAATGTAAATTAGACTAGCAAATATTTTTTCCAATCTTGACAGAAGTGGAACTTTGTGAAATGTGACAAAAAGTGAATGTTCAAGAGATTACTGCATAGCAAGAAATAGGGGAAGAAATTCTGTATTTGATTACTGTTTTGCTATAGACAAATGAAACATTTAGCAGCCAGGGATTACATAAATTCTATAAAATCTAGACTATTTAAATTATTTTAAAATGTTGACATTTTCATCAATTATTAATCATTATCTTTAGTTCTGTGAATATTTTCAGTGTGTTTATCTTTTTTTAAAATTTATTTTCCCCCTCATCTTTATTTCTTCACCTTTGTCCTTTTTCCTCATTAAAGAATGTCTGGTTTGTTGCTTCATTTAAAATTCTTGGCCTGTTGACTCCTGAATGTCTGTGATGGACTCCAGTTAGATAGTCTCCAGCCTGCTCTGGAATGTGAAGACCATGGTTCCCTCCCTGCAATTAGGTGTTTCTTTCTTAAAGAAGTGTGCGTGCTTATTTATTTATTTTCTTACCTGCTCTGGGGTTTCAGAAATGAGCTATCCTATTAGCTTTTCAATGGAGTATTGAAAAATTTCCCATTTTCAATAGCAACAACAAAAAAATTGAATAGCTTATAATAACACTAATCAAGGATATCAAAGGCCTATATAATGAAAAAAAAACAACCTCAAGAGAGAGGAGGACTTGAGAAGATGGAAAGACTTCTCCTACTCCTGGATAGGTAGAATATTGTGAAAATGTCAATTCTACAAAAAGCAACATACATGCTTAATGCAATACCATAAAAAATACCAGCATCATTCTTCACAAAGATAGAAAAAAAAAGACCTTAAAATTCATATGGAATGGCATCAGGCCTTGGATATCCAAATATATCCTCAGGGAAAAGAAAAACACACCTCTGGAGGTATCACCATACCCCATCTAAAGATATATTATAAACCCATAGTACCAAGAACAGCATGGTGCTGGCATAAGAACAGAAACATAGAGCAATGGAAAAGAATTGAAGACTCAGACTTTAAGTAAAGTGAGTACAGCTACTTGATCTTTGACAAAGGTGCCAATACTGTAGACTGAAGAAAAGAAAGCATCTTCAATATATGGTGTTAGACGAATTGGATGACAATAAGCAGAAAAATGAAACTAGACCCACTCATTTCTCTACACACAAAAATCATGGCCAAATGGATGAAAGACCTCAATATAATATCTGAAACTCTTCTCCTAATGGAAGAAAAAAATAGGAGGCACACTCCATGATATAGGAGTGGGGAAATATTTCCTGTAAAAAAACCCCAATAGTCCAGGAAATTAAACAATCACTCAACCAATGGGATCTCATGAAACTAAAAAGATTTTGCATAGACAAACACACCATAAGCAGAGCAAATTGGTTACCCACTGAATGGGAGAAAATCTATGCCAACTATACCACTCACAGAAACCTAGCATGTGGAATCTACAAGGAACTAAAAAAAAATTAAACAAAAAAATCAAACAGCCTACTCTAAAAGTGGGGCAGAGAAATGAATAGGGAATTCTCAGAGGAAGAATTACAAATGGCTAACCCACACTTAGGAAAATATTCAACATCCCTAACAATTAGGGAAATGCAAATTAAAACAACCATGAGATTTCACCTTACGCCAGTAAGGATGGCAATCATTAAAAAGTCTAACAATGACAAATGTTGGTGAGGATGTGGGAAAAGCAGAACCCTCATCCACTGTTGGTGGGAATATAAACTTGTACAACCACTGTGGAAATCAATTTGGAGATTCCTGAAAAGGGTGAACATAGAGCTACCAACAGACCCAGTTGTTCTCTTACTGAGCATTTATCTTAACTATTCCATGCATCAATTCAGAGACATTTGCTTAACCATGTTTATAGTTGCTCAATTCATTATAGCTAAGAACTGGAACTAACCTAGATCCCTATTAAATGGATAATGAAGTTGTAGTACATTTATACAATGTAATTCTACTCGGTAGTAAAAAATGATGCAATGAAATTTGTAGAAAAATGTATAGACTTGGAATAGATCATATTCAGTGAACTCACACAATCACAGAAAGACAAGCTCCACATGGTGTCACTTATCTGCAGTTCCTAACCTGGTCCTGCTCAAGTTACTGTCATACCTGATAGGCAACTCAGGGCTCAAACATAGAGGAACTGGGAAATGAGCAAGAGTGCTGCTTCCATGCTGTTCCTGATAATCAGCACCAGGGTGTAGGAGATAGACCCTGAGGATACACAACTCCTAACAAAGTAGAAATCTAAAGGCTCCTAAAAACCCATCACCCAAGTAGATTTAAAACTCAACTACCATGGCTCAGAGAATATTGTGGAAGAGGGAGCAGAAAGATTGTAAGAGCCACAGGTCAAGATATCATGCCCAAAGGTACTCACTCCCCACAAATGTAACTGACTGCTGCTCCCACAATGCATAAACCACAACCCCATGGGGAATACATGCAACACTACTGAGGAGTGTCCCCAACAGAATGGTGGCAGGAGTACCAACACATGATGTACCCATAAAAATCATCTTGTTTAATAATAATAATAATAATAATAATAATAATAATAATAATATTAATAATAAACATAAAACCAGACCATAACCATAGTTATATATACCTAGGTCCAGAGATACCAAAGGTAACCAGTTGGAAACTCCAGATGCTGCCTCCAAATATGCCATGGCTTTGAGTTGATTGGATACAATTTTATGTCTACATTTGTTTTGCCATTTTTGGCACCCATATTTTCCTCCACAATAGGATGGTTTATAGTTTTGAGTCACTTATACTTATTAATGTGACTGGGTCACATAAATCTTAATTATATTATAACTGATGTTTTTTTTTTTTTACTTTATATAATAGAAATTTCTCAGGTTTGCTTTTTTTCCCATTAGGCCAATATGTTTTCCTGGCTTTTCGTATTATTGTGATATGAATAGGTGATAAGTGCAACACATGCAACATTTTAAAATATATATACAGAAGAATGGATTCTTTCCCTTGTTCTGAGCCACTCAAATCCCAGCAGAGACAACTGTTATATTCTGCAACTTCAAACAATACTGAATATTCATGTATATATACATGTAACTCTGTATTTTTCCTTATATTATTCATTATTTTATATTAAATTCTTATTTGCTTACTCATATGTATAGAGTTTCTCCAGTATTTATTTATATAATAGTTCATTAAATATTTTTATTAGTGTTTTACATTTGGAATTTGTGATGATTCCTCTTATTTTGTATTCAAATCATATTGCAATGAAAATTAATCTACAAGAGTTAATGTGTGTATGTCAGTTTTATGCATATGAAAGAGGAGTTTTGCTGATAAATGGATATGTTGCTCATGAAGACTGTACCCCATAAAGATGTTCTAACTTTGCTGTGATGGAGATTTGAATCAAATTCAAGCCCTTTTTGCCATTCTGTGCTGAGCAGCTCTTACAAACCCTCATAGTGTAAACTAAAAATGCAAAGCCATATTCTTATCAGGCTTTGACACAGATGTGCCCAGTTTCACTGTGCCCTGTCTTGAGTCATATATCTTATAAGACCAAGCCACGGGTGGACCCCATGCTGAGCTAACAGTTTATTGTTCAGCTTCTGTAGGCCGCTTACCTAATCCAGACCCCGCCCCCATCCACCTAGACCAGAAGTTTAACCCACCTGATAGCTAGGATATGTTCTAGATTCAAATATTATCCACTTACCTTTTTCTCCTGTTTTTCACTCTAAATTTCACCTGATAGTTCTGTTTTTTTTTTCTTTTTTTTTTTTTCTTTTTCAGAGAGAGTGAGAGCAAGTGAGAGACAGAGAGAGAGAGAATTTGTGCACCAGGTCCTGAAATCGAACTCCAGATGCCTGTGCCACCTAGTGGGCATGTGCAACACTGTGCTTAAATTACTTTTGTGCATCTCGATTATGTGAGTTCTGGAGAGAGATTGACCATGAGTCCTTGGGCTTTGTAGGCAAGTGCCTTATCCATTAAGCTATGTCTCCAGTCCTGTTCTGAGAGTTTAATAAAGAAATGCAAGAGGAATAAGGAGCATGAAAGTCTTACCTCAGTGATACAATTTGAGTCTGTGCTTGCTTTCAGTATGTTTGTGTGGGTATCTCTGGAGTATGTATGCATTTATGGGTTTCTCTAGAGTATGTATACTTCCATGCCTTTCTTTGGAGCTCTTGCCATTGGGAAACATTGAGTACTGCTCTCTAGGTGAGGCCATGGTTTCTTTGTACTGCTACTAATTCAGTCAACTGCCTTTACCACTAAGCCATCTCTCCAGACCCAACCACTGCTGATCTCAACTATAATATCCAATTCTAAGACTTGCTGTCTACCCTCTACCAGAAGCCTGGTAAGCCTTTCCAAGTGGTTATCTTTGATGCTCTACTTTTGAAAATATCTGAACTTGGCTCTCTTAGTGAATTTGTGCTTATTCTCACAGCACCAGACATGGTTGATATTCACAGACAGGTATAACTCCCTAGACAGCATTATTTGTGACCAAACTCTTGATTATTTTGATTATATCATTGGAAGTTCTACCTCATATTCCCCCTGGATGGTTACTTTTTTGTGTGTGTTGGAGTGGGAAAAACAAATTCCTCAACTGTGTCCCAAAGGAATTCTCCTTTTTGACTTCCTCAACCCAGTTATTTTTCTTCACTTATGAAAAATGTGAATGAGTTTGCAGAACTGACTTCACAATTTCTAGAAAGTTTATTTGGATCTTTGTCACACTGCTTTTAGCTTTTTGGTGTGTTGATCAAGCAATAAAGCTCACATTTAGCCTTGTGATACATAATGATTGAAAAATGCTTCCCAAACCCCATAAACCAAAATAGAGGGTTAAGGAGGTAGCTCAGTAGGGGAAGTGTTTATTGTATTGCATGACAGTCTAAGTTACACTCTTAGAAGCCATGATTTAATTTTATTTTTATTTCAGCAGAAGAGATGCTTATAATCCTAGCACTGGAGAGGCATAGATGGCAGAAACCTAGGTCTTGAGTGGGAGCAAGTCTTGGCGAGCTCCAGGCCAATGAGAGACTCTGTCCCAAGAAATATGAATGGAGATGCTGAGGCATGAAGCCCCAGGGGTTCTTTTGGCTTCCACACACATATATGTATGTAGGCAAATACATATACATACATATGTGCACACACACACACAGACTCCTAAACACTGAACACAAAATAACAAAATACAGTCCTAACAATTGGTTCACTTTAAGAAGGAAAACAATAATACCAACTTATATTTAAAAGATACTTATGCAGCACTTCCATCCCAAGTATATTACATACTAGTTATTTCAATCATGACATGGACTATCATGGATACCATATAAAGTGTATGCTATTATTAACCCTATTTTGTAGAAGGAAAAACTGAGGCTGACTGACATTAAGTAATTTGTCCAAAATCACAGTTATATTTTAATAAGCCAGACTTTGATTTTAGTCCAGCTTGTGTTTGCAACACTTGTAAAAATTACATGCTATCAGTTCCCGCTACATTACATTGACTCATTTGTTTTCAGGGTAACAAGTTGAAATCTATAAACAAATAATCTATTTCTAATTGTCTTTCCATGTTCTCTTGACAATGGGCTGCTCTTGACATGAAGACTCAAATTTGTAGCTATGCCAGTTCTTCTCAAGTTGGACTAGAAATTCAGTGAAATTTCAAAGGAAAATTTCATCAGAACTGACTTGAGAACTTCAGTTAATGATGCCTTGGAGATAGTAGGGGAACAGGTTTTAAAATAAAGTGAGGCTTTCAATTCTAGATTAAAACTATATTACGAGTCAACAAAAAACAGGACACAGAATGCTGTATATAGTATATTGGCTGATATACAAATCAATGAATAAGATTATAGAGCAAAAATACATCTAGAATCAACTGTATTATTGATTTTCATTATGAAAGGCCCTAACATAACCTTCTGCTTAGGGAATTGAAACCCATCACCAATGATCATTGCTAAGCATTTCTCTTAACGTGAAAATTACATTAACCTTGCCCTTAATATAATTTCATATTACTGAGTCCTTTCAAATAGAATTTACACTAACATAGATATAGTCATAACTCATAAATGCAAAGTGAAACTGAAAATCTTGTTAAGGATGATGAATGTAATGAAGTACAATGATGTTTTAGATTTATTTGAATCATTTAAACCATGAATAAATACGGATGAGAAAGGAATATTTTGTCAAAGAATTTAAATGTCACATTCTGTTTGAATCTGTCTTTTGGAATTACTATTTATTTATATGCGTTGAGGAAAAAGACAGGTAAAATTCTCTTGGAAAATATTAAATAATATTGGTAGATTACAGACTTTATAAGAATTAGTATCTGCTGCTCACAATTCAAAACAACGTTTACTATAAATATGTGTTTTATCATCCATGTAATTAATCTTTCCAGGGTTTATGGTTAAAAAGACATGCCCAAGACTTTGTAAGCACACATTGACATTCTCAATTCTTGTCCTTTACTCTATGCAAAAACAAAGTGCAGCTATATAAACTTGACAACTGCCAGGACAGTAGCATACCTATCTGAAACTCTTACTGAGACTTTGGACTCTACTGGCTAAAGTTCAAAAATATCTTAGACTTCCAGTCTCTTCATTTTTCATTTTCATTTTTATTTTTATTAGCTATGTACACAGTGCGTTTACAGCCACAGTGGCACGATCATTAGCCTCCTTCCTGTCCAACCCACTCTTTGGGGCACTCCTCATTGGGAAATGTAGATCTGGCATTGTGGAGATAGCCATCAGTTATGGGTAGGAGGCAATGTCTCTGTGCAAAATGTTTCAACATGTGGCTCTAGCAATCTTTCCACCCCCTCTTCCACAAGTTTCCCTGAGTCATGATGGGTTCATTTTGGGTCTACTTCTGTGATGAGGTCATGGAAGCCTCTGTGTCTATGGATCTCTGGTTTGGTAGGAGTTGAGTGTTCTCTGTGTCTATCTCCTTCACCCTTGAGCTGGAACCAGGTTCAGCAAGAAAGAGCACTCTGGCTTATTTCCCCAGTTACTCTTGGTTTCAGTTTCGGCCCTGGTGAGGTGCGATGTGCCAATTCTCCTTAGGATCTGTATCCATCTGAAAAAAAGAAGCAAGATCTCAAATGGAGAGTGAAGTCATCACCAGATAAATGGGATAACAATCATTATTTTAGAGATAATTTAATATATGTAGGCCCTCTTGTAGCCCATGGAGGGAGCTTGATAATGGAGAGTGGGCTTATTTTTTGGATATGGTTCTGACTTGTTTCCCAGCTCCAGCTATGAGTTCCATTCCAATGAGTGGATCAGTTAGCCAAATCAAGAGTGCTTGATTAGCCTTCATGACTGTGTCCCACTATTGCATTTGTGTGAGAGTGACATCAGGTTGTTTACTGCTGAGTAGTTTAGTCCATGAGTTGCTTGGACAGATGTTGGTCATTTTTCCCCAGTCTGTTATGTAGTACCTTCTGGCACTACACATACTGTCTGGGGATTGACTCTTTTACACATTCCAGCCAGGTCACTCCCTGTTCCATACTGACCATGTATGGTGTCTTTTTCAGTAGGATGTTACCACTAACCTTTGGCGGGTCATCAAGTACTCTCATAGAAATCTGCCTTCTTTTGGGAAACCTTGTAGGTCTCTCTGCTCAACAGCTCATTGTGGATGTTAACTGCATGCTGGTACAGGGAATTACAGGCTACTACCAAGAAAAAGAAGGAAGAAAAAAAATAGGTAATATAAAAGAACCTCTTTATTGTTGTAAGAATATTTTCATCAGCATTTTATCTTAAACTTATGAATGAAAATGATGTCACATAGCATTGAAATTCTTCATATACTCATGTCTACCAGGTTTCTTAATGTAATTTCAACTAATAATTTACAAGTGCAACCACATTAAATTATACAATATAAGATTCTACAGATTGAATTAGACAAAAATAGCAAGAATAATTACATGATAGGCATTTTCAGAGAGATTTGTTTGACTATCAAATGATTCAAAAGAGGATAAAATATATGAAGAAAGAGAAATTTTTCAGAAACGTGCTCCTCAAAAGTTCATGCTATAAAATCATATGTGAAGTGAAGGCTGGTAAATCACAGTATCACAAGATTGTCCAGAACTATATTAAGTAGCTGTGGTAGTTTAAATAGATGGCCCCTGTGGGTTCCTGGGTTCTTGCTCCAGGGCAAGCTGTAGTTTCCCCAAAGGTGCCGAGGCAGCTGGGGTGGGTGAGCAAAACAAAGAATTACTCAGCTCTCTTGGTTTATTGTCAGGGAAATGGGTTTATAAACATCTGAGGATGGTGGGGGGGGGCCTAAGGGGACTGGTGGGTTTAAATGTTGCTAGCCTGTGCCTAGGGACATTCTTTCTAGCACATAGGCAATGGCAGGGGGGTCAAGTGATCTAGGGTCTCAGGGTGATGGGCTGTGTGAAGGTCCTGGCTGATAAAGAGTTCCCTAGGGAACTGGGCAAAGGTGTGTGGGGCTTGGAAAGGGAGTGACCTCCTGTAGCCTGGGGGGTCCTTGGTAGTGTCCGGCAGTTCAGGACCCTTTCCTGAAAGCTCCAGCCTGTGCCTGGCAGTACCTGACAGGGATATAATATATTCAGTGTTTTATTTGTAGTTTGGATCTATAGCCACCTGGATGGAGAAGATGGATCTATGGGTCCAGCCCTAAGGTGTGGTGGTGTATTTGAGATTCCAACTTAAAGATATGAAAAGTGCCTCAGCTCCTTCTGAAGTTCTAAAGTGTGCTCTGTGGCTTTTCTCTCTGTGTTTGGTCCTGTAAAACAAGCCAGCTTCTTCTGCCATTATAAAACTTTCCCTAGATCTATAAACTTCAATAAATATCCCTTCTTCCATTACTGTGCCTAGTCTGGTTGCTCATTTCAACAAGCCTAAAGCTGTATACTACAGAAATTGGTACCACAATGTGGGGTAAGATTAATCTGACCATGTAAGTTTTGGTCTTTTGGAGCTTTTATTTTAGAGAAACAGACATGGACTTGGTACTTACAAATGAAGACGCCTTCTAGAGAGGTAAGCCAAATTTCATAGATGGTTATGACAAGAGTTTGAGAATGCTGAGTACAACAAAAATTGAATTGAGGGGCTCAACTTATGAACTTGGAGGCTTTGCTTATGAACTTTCCAAGGGAAGGTAAGACTACACAAAGCCTTGTTGGAGCTGGACTACTGGCATAAGGGCTGACTGCATTCTGCTGCCCTGACCCAGAGATTGATCAATGTTAAAGTTGTAATAGGCTGATGTGCTTGGCTATGGACACTGGATTAGAGATTTATGATTTTAAGTTTTAGAGAACCTCAAACGAGTTTAAAATTACTGGCACTGAGACTGGTTTTAGGTTACTTAAGCTGTTATTGTCAAACACATTGATGATCTTAAGGAATATGACTCACCTTCTTTACATTAAAACAATAAAAGGGATGCCTAAAAAAAGAATATGATATAATAAAAGTACAAACTCTTTTGGAAAGATTTGACTGGGAAAAAAAACCCTGCTTTTCAAGGTTAATATTTATTTCATCTCTAGATTAAAAATATGGCTGTGTCCTACACACTGGATATTGGTTTCAAAAACATAATAATGTTGTAGAAGGGTAATAAAACACACATGGTTTCAGGAGCTGCTTCTGAGATACAACATATAAAGAGGGCATGATGACCCTCATAAATAGACTGAAAGAACCCTTAAAAGATAGAAAGTAGTTTACGTGGAGACCCAAAGATGCTTTAGACATACAAAGACTGTACAAAGCCTCCATAGAGCACACTATTGCTCTAAAATAAAAATGTTTTCTGGATACTCTGCCCAGCTGGAGGGGTAAAATTTAAAAAAAAAATTCAGAGACTCACAGTCACTGATTTAAACTATAAAAGTTTGATGCTTGTTTAATGGTTGTTGAGTTTACATTTTTCTAGTCTCCCCTTGTGATGCCTTATGCCAATTTACAATGTTTACTCTGTGCCTTTGCATGTTAAAAGTATTTAACTTGTTTGATTTTACAGACTTCATAGCTAAAAGACAATCTTAAATCTCAAAGAAGACTTTGAAACAATCTTAAGTTGGTAAAGACTGTCAAAACCTTTACAATTAAATACAATGTGTGATGGTTTTAAATCTATTGGGAGTCAGGGACAAAATGTGAAAGTTTAAACAGATGGCCCCCAATATATTCAGTGTTTTATTTATAGTTTAGATCTATAGCCACCTGGCTAGAGAAGATAGATCTTTGAGAACAGCCTTAAGGTGTGATGGTAGATTTGAAATTCCAATCTCTATTTTTAGAGAGATTGGAATTTCAAATCTTACTCTCCATTGGAGAATCTGCTTCCCTTTTTCAGATAGATGTAGATCCTAAGGAGAGAGCCACCCCATCATACCTCAAAAGGGCCCTGGCTGAAACTAAGAACAATTGGCAAAACAAGCAAGGGTGCTGTTTTCCAGATGAACTGGATACCAGCACAAGGTGGAAGGAGACCAACACAGAGAAAAAGAAACTCCTACCAAATCAGAGAGCCAAAGCCTCAGAGGCCCCCAACACATCATCACTGAAGCAGACCAAAAATGAACCAAACATGGCTCAGGGAAATGTTTCAGAAGAGGGGGCAGAAAGAATGTTAGAGCCACAGGTTGGGTCATGATATGCAGAGACATTTATCTTACCCATAAGTGTGGGCTAATTCCACATTGCATGACCCATATACCTCAACAAGGAGGAGCCAATGGGGAGGGGGTAGGACACGGATGAGCCTAATAATGGTACCAAACTGACTGTATTTGCTGAATACAAAACTAATTAATAAAAAAAAATTAAAAAAAAAGAAATTCCAATCTCAAGATAGACATTTTGCTTAAGTTCCTTCTGTGAAGTGTGCTGTGCCATTTTTGGCTTTTTTCTTTTGGACATGAGGCTTTTCTCTCTGTGTTTGGTCCTATAAAAACAGCCAGCTTCTTCTGCCATTATAAAACTTCCATTAGATCTATAAACTTCAATAAATATCCCTTCCTCCACAATTGAACCTAGTCTGGTAGTTCATCTCAAAAAACCTAAAGCTGTCCATTATAGTAGGTAACGCTTTATGCTTTGTTCTTGCTAGTAATTATGATAGCCGAAATTATAATTTATTTTAGCTAAAAGCTATTAGTTGGATAAAATAGAAAAGAACCCAAAATATATGCATGACAGAGAGTTGTTTATTTAGTGAAAATAAATGTCAATTCTATGTGGATAACTAGATGACAATTTTTCCTGATTCCTAGTTTGGAAATGCCATTCAGCCACTAATAACATTGGGAACTAATTTTTTTAAGTAAAAATATCTTATTATTGTAAACTGTCAAGTCTAGCAAAGCAATCTACTTGGACTGTGATCCTGGCAATAAAGATGGTTTGAGTATTCAAACTTCTGCACCTCATAAAAACAATAAAAACACTGTATGAAATTTAAAACCTAGATATACACTTAATGCCATCAAACCCAGATAAAAACAGTGAAGGTCAAAGTGGAAGGAAGAGTATAAACCCAGAGAATACAAAAACTATTGTTTCACTCAGGTTGTTATTACTGGCAGAAATCACCTGACCAAGAGCAGCTTTTTTGGGGGAAAAATTGTTTATTTTGGCTTACAGACTCAAGGCAAAGATCCATGATGAAAGAAGAAAATGATGACATGGGCAGAGGGTGGACATCACACCCTGGCCAACATAAGGTGGACAAGAGCAATAAGAGAATGTGCCAAACACTGACAAGCTGAAACTGGCTATAATACCCATAACCCCACCCCCAAAACACACTGCCTCCAGGAGGCATTAGCTACCATCAGCTGGGGACCTAGCATTCAGAATATTTAAGTTTACGGGGACACCTGAGTCAAATCACAACATTTCTCCCCTGGTCCCCATAAACTGATAACCATCCATGATATAAAATGCAATGCATTTAATCCAACTTTAAAAGTCCCTATAGTTCTTATCAATCCTAATGGTATTCAAACATCCCCATAGTCCAAGATCTTTTAACTGAGCCATAGTATGAAAAATAAAATCCCCCAAACATCATTAGTGGCACAGAATAAGCACTCACAGTGTAAAAGATGGCATTGGGCATAGCAAAGAAATATTCAACCAATACAGATTTAAACAGGGCAAACACCAAACTCTGTTTGCCTAGTCTAACAACTCTAGTCAGTGACAAATATCCAAGTCTGATAATTCTTTTTTTGTTTATTTTTGTTTTTGTTTTTCAAGGCAGGGTCTCACTCTAGCTGAACTGGAATTCTCTATGTAGTCATGAAGTTTCAGGTTTCAGGGTGGCCTCAAACTCATGATGATCCTCCTGCCTGTGCTTCCTAAGTGCTGGTATTAAAGGTGTGCACCACCTCGCATCACTCTGGTTCCAATAATTCTAACCTGCAACAAACCTCTGGAGTTCCAGTTCCGCCACTCCAGCTAGGGTACTCACAGTCCTGGAAAATTTCATCCAGGATCTGCAGCTCTCCTGATCATCCATCTCATGGTCCCAGTATCTCCATTGGGTGTCTCCTTCATGTGTTTATGCAGGTATCCAGCAAACCTGTTTCACACTGTGCATAGCCATTTCCAAAGCACAAGACTGTGTTGTAAATGCAATGGTCCTCTCTTCTCTGCATTTCTTATACTCCATAATACCAGATGGGGTGCCAATTTGTTAATTCAGGGGGAGGGAATAAAGGCGACTTTGAATAACAGGACACTCCTTCATATTTGAGACCCCTTCAAAAGACTGCATTGTTTCTGTTGTCCTAATGCAAGTAAACTGGCCCAATCTCAATGGTTTTAATCTCTCAATTGTAGCTGAATGGACAGCAGTTTTTCCTAAAGATTTTATTTTTCCATAACCCTCTGTTCACACAAATCCATTTCTACACATTGCCACCCTGCACAAATTCTGAGGACATGGGCATAACAGCAAGCTTCTGACACCATTTCTTGCCCAATCCAGGCAAAGCTCTTTCTTTTCCTCATAAGCCAAACCTCACAGTTCATAGTCCTTACTGTATTCAGGTCCTTCAACTCTGACCAGAAGATTCCATCAAGCTGTACTCACAGCACTGCAAGGCATTTCTTAGGCCAAGGTTTTGAATCCTTCCACATTCCTCTCAAAAATAAGCCCCAAAGGGCCAAAACTCACACTCAGGTGTCTAGCAGAAATGACATCACTACTTGGTACCAACTTTACTGTTGCAGTCATGTTCCTATTGCTGGCAGAAATCACACAACCAACCCAGAGCAGCTTTTGGGGGGAATAGAAGGATTTACTTTGGTTTATAGACTTGAGGGGAAGCTTCATGATGGAAAGGGAAAACAATGACATGATCAGATGTGGACATTACCACCTGACCAACATAAGGTAGACAACAGCCACAGGAGAGTATGCCAAACACTAGCAAGGGGAAACTGGCTATAAAACCCGTAAGCCTGCTCCCAATAATACACTGCCTCTAGGAGGTGTTAATTCTTCAATCTCCATGAGCTGGAAACCTAGCATTCAGAATACCTAATATTATGGGGGACACCTGAATCAAACCACCACAACCATATTCCCCTGCAGCAGTTATCATACTACCTGGGGAGGTCCAGGTGAGAATGGAACTAAAAGTCAAACCATCAAAATTTGACAATTTTGGGCATCTAAAAGTTAATCTATAAAACTAACTCTGCAAAAAGGGGCATTTGCATGGTAGTAGTGAGTCAGAAATACATGAAATCACCTGGACAAAGACAACTGTGAGTAAATTTGCTGTGTTACTAAGAAGAGCACAATGAATGAAACAAAAAGAAAATAATTTTCTTGAGGTCTGTTCTACAGCCAAGAAAAAGATCTACCTCGGGAATATTCCATGTGCATTTGGAGAAGCTCTATGCAGTGCCCTGTATATGTCAATTAAGCTTAAATATCTGATAGTGTCGCTCAAGATTTCTGTATCATTACCGATTTATTGCCATTTTGGTCCAGCAGTTGCATGCACTTAGAGCATAACAGCTTCAGACCTGATTGTAAATTTGTCAACTTCTTTTATCAGTTGGGTCAGTGTTACTTTGTGTATGCTAAAGCTCTGTCATGGCAGGCTCAGTTGTGAAGGAGTTGTGTGGTTTATAAGATGGTTCTTCTTTATAAGCATAAGTTTTTCTCTCCTAAAAACACATAATGCTTATTTTCTGCTTTTTTTTTTGACTGGTTAAAATATAATTACACCAGTTTTCTTTGATTAGAATATGCATGAATGGGAAGGGTTAATTTTTGACATTCACTTTACTTTAAAACTTGTAGTCTTTTCCATGTAGTTGGAATAAACTTCCCAACACACAGTTTATGGCAGAAGAAGCTGGGTCCCATTCATAAACCCAAGTACAGAAGAGAACCACCAGCAGCTGGCAAACACCAAAACCCTTGTGTTTCACACACTGGTGACAGCCTACACATATCTCTCCATACTTCTGGTCTGGAATCAGTCTGACCAAATGCACATCTTTGGTCTGGACCCCAGGATCCACCCTTGGTGGCACCTCCTCCAGCCAGGTGGACAGAGACCCAACTTATAAGCATAATAAAACACCCGTGCTTATGTGGAGGATATATATATATTCATATACAAACCACCACAAACCTATTTCATCTTTATTTCAAAGAGAAGTTTCTTTTTCTTCCCTTCCTTCTGTTTTTCCTTCCTTCCTTTTTCCTTCCTTCCTTCCTTCCTTCCTTCCTTCCTTCCTTCCTTCCTTCCTTTCTTTCTTTCTTTCTTTCTTTCTTTCTTTCTTTCTTTCTTTCTCTCTCCCTCTCTCTCTCTCTTTCTCTGTCCTTCTTTCTTTCTTTTTGTTTGTGTTTTGAGGTAGGGTCTCATTCATTCTAGCTCAGGCTGACCTGGAATACACATTGTAGCTTAGGGTGGCCTTGAACTCTTCAAGATCCTCCTACCTTACCCTTCCAAGTACTGGGATTAAAGGCGTGTGCCACAACACCTGGCTTTCAAAAGGGAATGTCTTATAGACAAATAGTTGGATATTCTTTTTCATTGAGTTTAATAGTCTTTGAATTGAGTATATAAGAAATCCATATTTAATGTATGTATCAGTGTGGATAGATTTTTTTTAATCCTATTTTATATTTTCTCAATTTTTTTTTAATTTTTATTTATTTATTTATTTGAGAGTGACAGACACAGAGAGAAAGTCAGATAGAGGGAGAGAGAGAACGGGCACGCCAGGGCTTCCAGCCTCTCTGCAAACAAACTCCAGACGCGTGTGCCCCCTTGTGCATCTGGCTAACATGGGACCTGGGGAACCGAGCCTTGATCCAGGGTCCTTAGGCTTCACAGGCAAGCGCTTAACCGCTAAGCCATCTCTCCAGCCCTTTTCTCAATTTTTAAAAACATTTTCCATGATTATAAAAAGTATTCCATGGTAATACCCTCTCTGCCCCCCTTTTCCCCTTTGAAATTCCATTCTCCATCATATTCCATCCCCATCTCAATAAGTCTCTTTTTTATTTTGATGTCGCGATCTTTCCCACCTCTTATGATGGTCTTGTGTAGGTAGTGTCAGGCACTGTGAGGTCATGGATATCGAGGCCATTTTGTGTCTGGAGGGAGCACATTGTAAGGAGACTTATGCTTCCTTTGGCTTTTACATTCTTTCTGCCACCTCTTCCACATTAGACCCTGAGCCTTGGAAGGTGTGATCTAGATGTTACTTGGTATTCTAGTCTCAGTGTGGATAGATTAAGTTACAGTCTTGCTATTTGGTTTAAAATTTTTGAAAAGTAATAAATTGATAGCACTATAGTGGGATGAAATGCAGACAATAAGATCAACCACAACTAATATCAATAGTATCAAAGGGGTAAAATTAGAGACATTCTTGTTTTTAGTCCGTACTTTTAAAAAGTTTTGTATAATTAAGCAAAAAATGTATTTTTAAAGTCATATTTCTAAAAATTGCTTTTGTTTGTTTATTTTTATTTATTTATCTCAGAGTGACAGACAGAGAGAAGAAGGGGGGAAGAGAGAGAGAGAGAGAGAGAGAGAGAGAGAGAGAGAGAGAGAGAGAATGAATGTGCTGGGGCTTCCAGCCACTGCAAAGGAACTCCAGATATGTGTGCTCCCTTGTGCATCTGGCTAACATGGGTCCTGGGGAATCAAGCCTCCAACCGGGGTCCTTAGACTTCACAGGCAAGTGTTTAACCACTAAGCTATCTCTCCAGCCCCAAAAGATGGATTTTTTTAAATTAATTAATTAATTTATTTGAGAGCAACAGACATAGAGAGAAAGACAGATAGAGGGAGAGAGAGAGAATGGGCGCGCCAGGGCTTCCAGCCTCTGCAAACGAACTCCAGACGCGTGCGCCCCCTTGTGCATCTGGCTAACGTGGGACCTGGGGAACCGAGCCTCGAACTGGGGTCTTTAGGCTTCACAGGCAAGCGCTTAACCGCTAAGCCATCTCTCCAGCCCAAAAGATGGATTTTTAAAACAATATTATTTATATATTTGAGAGAAAGTGAGAGAGAGAGAGAGAGAGGAAGATTATCTGTCTTCTTATCTCTTGCCCAGTTCCCTAGACTTGTTTTTCCACAGTCTTGACACCTCCTGAGGAAGATCTTTCAGAGGATTTAAACATTGTGTTTGATCAAGTTCAGCCCCTTGAACTTGCCATCAAGGTTAGCCTCTTCTGGAGACAGCCCCTAGCCCTAACCCACCAGTGTGGTTCACCGTAGCCAGAAGACAGCCCAATACTATAATATTATAACTACTTTTGCAAGGGAAGAGCAGGCTCTCTGACCATGTGGGGACTTCCAGCTCTGAGTGTTTTTCCCTTGGCTGGGCCAGGACTTGCTCAGCCCATGCTCAACCAGGAAGTACCCCCCGAGTCTTGACTCTCCATATGGGCTCCTTTACCCCCTTCCAGCTCTCCACATGGCAGGAGCTCCTTGAACTTTCTTTTCTTTCCATGGTTTTTCCAGGTCCTCCATGTGGGATCTGTAGCCACATGGGTGAATTTCCTTGGTTCTGTCTTTCCCTCAATAAATATAATAATTTAATAATTATCCTTCTCTATGTTTTTTATACAATTCTTGTATTAAAATTAGAAACAAACCTAGGGTTTGGGTTTCAAAGACTTCTTGGACCCCTAACACTGTGTTACAGTTGGTGACCCAGATAGTTCTATCTTGAGAAGGAAAATTATGATTATTATATTATGGGAGAACATGGGAAGCCTGTTTTACAGCTGTGAGCAGAACTTGGGGTATTCCTACTTCTTCTCTCCACTTCTGGGAAAAATGGCTTCCTTTCTCTTCTTGCTGGAGGCTAAGATCACTGTCTGACTAAGCTGAGGGGAATGAATGGTGCCTGGCTTTGGCGGTGGCCAGGAAGGCAGAAAACAGGCCTCCCTTTGGACTAGAATCCTCCCCTGCCCACCGGCCATAGCCATGGCTTCTCTGCTTGCCTGACCCACCCGGCTGGGATTTTCAGCCCTATTAAATGTGCACTGTCGCCTGAGACCAAACTGGGATGGCACCAGGTGGGTTCTTTTGTAAAGGTGACAACTTTTGAAGGGACATGCACTTGGTTGAGCTTCTCTGACCCCCAGCCACACATAACAAGGCTGAACTGCTCCAGAGCATGGGATCTGGTTCTGCTGAGATGACTGGGAAGGGTCTATTGGCTGCACAGAGGTTCAGAAACCAGGAATGGAGCCTATTGACTTTTCCTTTTTCCAGTACAAGCCACTGTGCCACAAAGTGCATGATTGCCCATGGGTGGGGGGGCGGGGCTGGGGGTGGGAGGATGGAGCTCTGACCCTCTTGCAGCATCAACACCTGTCCAGTTCAATTGGAGACTTGAGACCTCACCTCCAGAATGGAGTGAGCCACCAGCCCAAGAATGCAGTTCTCTGGCTGCTTTAATGGGGGTCCAGATTTGTGTCCCCAACCCCTCCCTTGCTCTCCACTCCCTCTCAACCCACCCTTTTGTCCAGTCCTCAAGATGCTTGAGAGGTATTTAATTTTTGCCTTTAAAAGTCAGATTTAACTAAACCCTACAGTGAGCTAAAATTTTACATATACAGGCAATAATTTGTTACATGATACCATAAATATAATTAGTAAGTTTATGTTCTAGGTCAACTTCAACCTACAAAGAGGATTATTGAAAACAACAAAATTCTCTCTGATTTGGTGGCTCATAACTTGCCAGATTTTTTAGAAGGTTGTAATGTCCTGTTATTTGAAAGAAGGAGGAAACCGGCCTGCATTCCAGGCCAGTCTGCCGCAAGACAAAAACAAAAATTTGCCTTAGTCACTCTTCATAAAAGCATTTCCAAGCGTGTTAGAGGTATAAAGATTAACCCCAAACAGTTGTCATGTTTTGCCTGTATTCAGAGGCTTATAACTTGACAAAATGTATTTCATGGGGTTTTTTAACAGGAGCTATCTCAAATCAATGGGTTCTATAAAATTTATAGTTATATGTACTGATATTATAAGACAAATCTGGCTGTCATTTTTCCTCAATTTCATTTAAAATGTAGAGATTTGGGGTGATACAACAGTAAGAAGATTCTAAGTTTTTCTGCTAGATGTTAATTAATTCTTTGATGATAGACTACTTGCTTCTTTGTCAGTGGGTAATAAGATTATCTATTTGGTGCAGTTTCTCTTAATAGTCTTATGAAAAAGATGGTTAATTGTGGGTTGAGATGAGATGATTGAAGGAGCTGAAAGAGAAATTTTCAATATTCAACATAAAATGCTTGCTAAAAATACTTTTTATTTGAGTGAAACTTAGATCAAAATGTTAAAATATGTGGATGAAGGTGTGGGTATGTAAAAAGGACATAAGAGATCTATGATGACTAAGTTTTGCCTAAAATTAATTTCCTTTTATTAAAAAAAAAAGCCAAGTTTTAGACTAAACATAGATAAATACCATGCCTAAAATTAAGGATTATTTTCAACTGTTTAAGACTTTTAACTTCTAAAAGTTTTACATAGGGACACAGACTTAATCTAAATTCAGTTTACATTACACAGATGGTATCCTATCCTAGGTGAGTAATAAAGTCATAAGCACAAATGCAATTCAAATTCATTGGAGATCTAACCAGACTAGACATACACAAGACTGTATCACCTTATATATTACAAATGGATAAAATAAATGTCCTATGTAAAAACAAATAAAGGATTTCATAGTAAGACAAAAAAAATATCAGCATGCTTAGCTCTGTGCGGTGTCATTTCCTTTTGCTCTTTCTTAGTGTGATATGCTATTTAAAGACATGGCAAGCTCAACTCTGAACAAAGGGATGATGCCTCTTTTATCCCAGAGCCCACACAAGTTTAAGCCATGTGTCCCCCAAACCCTTCTCATAGAAAAATGACCTATTGCCTCTGACAAGGAAAAAACAGTAATAAATAACATATAACTTTGGTTATTTTTATAGCTCCTCCTTTTAAACACCTAAAGTTGCCTCTATCAGATGAAATTCACCACTAGACAAAAAAAATATAAAATAGGTAAACCGAGCCAAGGTATTTGGTCAGGTTACAAGGTCCTTAGATAAGACATGCCTCAAACTTACCTAAAATGTATCATATTTATCATATGTGTTTCTACCCTTGAGGAGAGGAGAGGGGTGAAGGGGAACACAAAACTGAACCCAAATGAAAATGGTACCATATAATATGAGTTCCTGGAAGACAGACTAAAAGGTTGAATCTTCAACAGGACCTTAGGGGTCCTCTCCTCCCCTCAAGGGTAGAAACAGATATGATAAATGACATCAGGTACGTAATCTCTATCCTCTCTCTCTCTCCCAAATATCAACAAAGGGTAGAATCCCTATATTTAAAGTAATAAAACCAGATTTTACATAAAATAATAATAAAACCCCCTTAGTCCCAAACATTCACAGACCAGTGCATCCCATATCCCAGGATCTCACAGAGGAAAGAAAAAAAAGGGTCTCAAGAATTCTCACCCCTATTAGAACATCTAAGATACCAAGATGGGAATAAGGACAAAAATCTTCACACTTGGCTTAAAATGTCCAGTGACACTCCTTATTTGCCATGATGTAAGGCACATGCAAGGGACTGATAAAAAGGTTCTGAGGAGCCTAAGCCTAGAAGGTGGCCTTATGGGATGAGCATAGATATCATATTTTGGAAGTTCCTTGCTCCAGGAGGCACACAGACCACACGATGTGTCCCCTTTGATTGGTGGCAAAAACCTCTTTGGGTGAGGACTACTATAGGAAGGAGATTTAAAAATTCCCAATTTCTTCTCCCAATCCTGGTTGGAGGGATGTCTTCCTTCTACCAGAAGATATGAGTCAAGATTTGACATAACCTAACTAAACTTTTTTCACTTTCCTCCACTTTGTTTCAGATGAGACAATTGGCTTCTAAGATAGCCCAAAAGTCTCTGTTAGTCTGTCATCACAAATACACACACACACACACACACACACACACACACACACACACACACAAATAAATAAATGAATGAATGAATGAATGAATAAATAAATAAATAAATAAATAAATACCTGGGTTCATTTAGATAACACAGTAAAAAACAAAAATTGTCCATAGCTATTCTCCAGAGACTTAAAAAAAGGTACTAATGTAACTCCAGATACCATGGAGGAGGAAATTCTTTTTTTATATTTTATTTTTATTAGTTATGGGCATACTTAGTATGTAAATAGCACATGTTGGTACCATCCTTTCCCTTGTCCCTACCCTTTTGCCAAAGGGACCTTCCTCATCAGGGATGCAAGTTATCCCTATGTGGATTGTGAGTCATATATTGTGAGGCAGCCATCAATTATGGAGAAGAGACATAATGCATAATGTCCCAACTGTGGCTCTAACAATCTTTCTATCCCCTTTTCTGAAAAATTCCCTGAGCCATGTTGGGTATGTTTTAAGTCTATTTCAGTGATGGGCTCTTAGGAGCCTCTGGATCTCTGCTGTGGTAAGTGCTGAGTGTCCTCAGTGTCTATCTCCTTCACCCTTGTGCTGATATCAGGTTCACCAAGAAAGCAGCACTCTTGCTCATTTCCTCAATTCCTCTGTGGTTTTAGCTGGGGCTATTGTGAAGTGTGATGGGTCATTTCTCTTCTCAGGTTCTGCTCCCATCTGAAAAAGAGAAGCAGATTCTCCAATGGAGAGTGAAGTCAGCACAGGTTAAGTGGGAAAACTATTATTAGTTTAGAGAGAATTGAATAGGTGTAGACCTTCCTGTAGCCCAAGATTAGTGGGAACTTGATATTGGAAAGCAAAATCATTATCTAGATGTGATTCTGACTTGTTTCCCAGTTCCAGGTATGGGTTTCTTTGACTGAGTGGATCTGATTGAGAATCCAAGAGCAGTTGGTTACCCACCATTGCTGTGTGCCACTATTGCAGTTGTGTGAGCCCCATGTCAAGTTGTTTGCTTCTGAGTATCTTAGACCTCGAGTTGCTCAGACAGATGTTTGCCACTTTCCTCCAGTAGTTCATGTAGTGCCTTCTAGCAGTAGATAGACTAACTGTATTGGAACTGGCTGTCTTCCAGATTCCAGGCAGTTCTCTCAATGTTCCATACTGACAGCATATGGTGTCTTCAGCAGTAGAGTCTTACCATTAAACTCTGGTGGGTAATAAAGTGCTGCAACAGAAGTCTGTCTTGTTTTGGGAAACCTTGCAAGTCTCTCTGATCAACAGCTCATTGTGGGTGTTAACTGAACCCTGGTACTGAGAGTTACAGACCAGTAGCAAGGGAAAAGAAAGAAAGAAAGAAAGAAAGAAAGAAAGAAAGAAAGAAAGAAAGAAAGAAAGAAAGAAAGAGGAGAAATTTAAGGTTAGGCTTCATCTCACCAGCTCCAGGGACCTTTGATTCAGATGCTCCCCCTAAAGTCCTGTTGAAGATTCAACCTTTTAGTCTGTCTTCCAGGAAATCATATTATATGGTACCATTTCCATTTGGGTTCAGTTTTGTGTTCCCCTCCGTCCCTCTCCTCCCCTGAAGCCACACCCTCGCTTTGTCTTGTCCTCAAGATGCCTATTACATGTGTCATCAACTCAGGCTGGTCCAGGTTAGGAACCACAAATGAGTGAAACCATGTGATGATTGTCTTTCTGTGATTGTGTGAGTTCACTGAGTATGATCAGTTCCAAGTTCAACCATTTTTTTGTGTTTTTTTACAAATTTCAGTGTGTCATTACTTCTTACTGCTCACTAGAATTCCATTGTATAGATAGACCACATCTTGGTTATCCATTTGTCCAATGATGGACACCTGGGTTGACTGCAGTTCTTAGTTATTATGAATTGAGAAGTTATAAACATTGTTGAACAAATATCTCTGAACTGGTGTGTGGAACTCTTTTAGGGTAAATGCCCAGTAAGAGAATATCTGGGTCTACTGATAACTCTATATTCAACATTTTACAAGTTTTCAAAATGATTGCCATAGTGGTTTTACCAGCTTACATTCCCACAAACAGTGAATGAGTTTTCCTATTTCTCCACATCCTTGCCAACATTTGTTTTCATTTGATTTTTTAATGTTTGCTATCCTTACATGGGTAAGGTAGAATCTTGTAGTTGTTTTAATTTCAATTTCCTTCACGGTTAGGTATGCTGAACATTTTCTTAAGTGTGTGTCAGCCATTTGTATTTCTTCCTCTAAGAACTCTCTGTTTAGTTCTCTGCCACATTTTGTGAATGGTTTTTTTTTGTTTTTTTTTTAGTTCTTTGTAAATTCTAGAAATTAGGCCTCTGTCAGTTGTATACCCTGCAAAAAATTTTCTCCCTTTCTGTGGTAGTCTGCTTATGGTATGTTTATACAAAAACTTTTCAGCTTCATGAGATCCCATTGGTTGAGTGATTAAGTTCCTGAGCTACTAGGGTTTTGTTCAGGAAGTATTTTCCCATTCCTATATTGTGGATAGTTCCTCCTATTTTTTCTTCCAGTAGTAATAGAGTTTCTGGTCTATATTTATGTCTCTGATCCATTTAGACTTGATTTTTGTGTATGGTGAGATATGTGGGTCTAGTTTCATTTTCCTGCACATGGTTATCCAGTTTGTCCAGCACCATTTGGTGAAGATACTGTCTTTTCTCCAGTGTATGTCACTGGGAGCTTTGTTGAAGACGAAGTAGCTGTATGTAAAATCCATGTCCTCAATTCTGCTCCATTGGTCTATACTCCTGTTTTTTGCCAGTACCATGCTCTTTTATATCTATGGATTTGTAATATAGATTTTGATCAGGTATGGTGATGCCTCCAGAGGTGTTTCTTTTGATGAGGATATGCTTGGATATCCAAGATCTGCTGCCATTCCACATGAATTTTGTGATCATTTTTTTCTGTCTCTGTGAAGAATGATGCTGGTATTTTTAGGCATTGCATTAAGTCAGTATATTGCTTTTGGTAGGATTGCCATTTTCACAATATTAATTCTGCCTATCCAGGAGCATGGGATCATCTCAAGTCCTCCTAAATTTCTTTTATTTTGGGGGGGGATTTCGATTTAGGGTCTCTCTCTGGTCCAGGCTGATCTGGAATTCACTATGGAGTCTCAGGGTGGCCTCGAACTCTCAGGGATCCTTCTACCTCTGCCTCCTGAGTGCTGGGATTAAAGGCGTACGCCATCATGCCCAGCTCTCAATTTCTTTATTGAATGTTTTTATGCTTTCATTATATATGTCATTCACATCCTTGTTAGTGTTATACCCAGGCATTTTGTTGTTGTTGTTGATACTCCAAATGGGACAGTGTCACTAATTTCTTTCTCTGTATCTTTCTCCTTTGCATATAGAAAATCTACTGATATTTTTTTGTGTTGATTTTGTATCTTGCTACTTTGCTAAAGGAAGTAATCACCTTTAGGAGTTTTAAGATGGAGGCTCTTGGGTCACTTATATATAGGATCATGTTGTCTGTAAATAGGACTAACTTGACTTCTTCCTTTACAATTTGTATCCCTTTTATTTTTTTTTCTCTTGTCTTATTGCTTGGGTGAAGACTTCTAGTGCTATGTTGCAGAGCAGAGGTAAGAGTGGGTTCCTTGCCTTATTCCTGATCACAATGGGACTTCCTTGACTCTTTCCCCATTAAGTATTGTTTGGGCTTTAGGTGCTTTATATATAGCCTTTATTATGTTGAGGTATAAACTGTCCATGCCTATTCTCTTTAATGTTTTTATAATGAAGCGATATTGTACTTTGTCAAAGGCCTTTTTTGCATCTATTGAAATGATCATGTGCTTTAAGTGAGTAAGCTTATTTATGTAGTGTATTACATTGACAGACTTCCATGTTTTGAAACAACCCTGCATGCCTGGGATAAAGCCTACTTGATCAAGGTGGATAATGCTTTTGATGTGCTTTTGTATTTGGTTTGTGAGGATTTTGTTCAGGATCTGTGATGGTTTGTTTCAGATGTCCCCCATATACTTCCGGTGTTCTGAATGCTAGGTTTGCAGCTGATGGACACTGGGGAATTAACACTTCCTGAATGCAATATATTGTTGGGGGTGGGCTTACGGGTATTATAGCCAGTTTCCCCTTGCCAGTGTTTGGCACACTCTCCTGTTCCTGTTGTCTATGTTATGTTGGCCACGGGGTAACGTCCACCCTCTGCTCATGCCAGTATTTTACCTGCCATTATGGAGCTTCCCCTCAAGTCTGTAAGCCAAAATACAGCCCCGCCCTCTTCTTTTTGTTCTGAAAACCTGCTCTGGGTTGGGTGATTTCTGCCAGCAATGTGAACCTGACAGCAACAGAACCATTGCCTCTAAGTTCATCAGGGATATAGACCTATAATTTCCTTTTCTTCTTGTATCACTCTCTGGTGTTGGTATCAGGGTGATGCTAGCTTCATTAAAGGAGACGGGGAGCTTTCTATGTTCTCCAATTATATGGCACAGTTTGAGGAACAATGGTTTCAGTTTTCCCATAAAGGTTTGATAGAATTTGGCTGAGAAGCCATCTGGTCCTGAACTCCTTTTTTAGGAAAAGTTTTTTATTCCTTTTCACTTTCTAGGAGTGTGATAAGTATGTTTAGGAGATTAATCTGCTTTTAGAATTTATCTTTTTCTTCAAGATTATCCAGTTTTGTGGAGTAGAGATTTTGGAAGTAAAATCCTGATGATTTTTCTTATTTCACTTATGTCCATTCTGACTTCTCCTTTTCAACTTCTAATTTTGTTAGTTGGAAGCATCCCTTTTTTTCCACTTGATCAAATTGGCCAAAGCTTTATCAATCTTGTTTATTTTTCTTTCAAAGAACCAGCTCTTTTTTCATCAATCTTCTTGTTTCCTTAGCTTCCATTTCATTAATTTTTGCTCTGTTCTTGATTATTTATTTCCATCTGAACTTTTTGGATTGGATTATTCTTCTTTTTTTCCAATGTCTTTAGATGGATGGTTAGGTTATTGATTCAGAACCTCTCTGTCTTTGTTATAAAGCCATTTAGTGCTATCAATTTTCCCCAAAGGACTGCCTTCATTGTGTCTTATAAGTTTTCGTAAGATGTGTTCTCATTGTCAGTCAACTCTGAAATTTTACAATTCATCCACTACTCATTTATTATTTAAAAGTGTGTTGTTCAGTTTTCAGGAGCTGATGTATTTTCTGCCACATCTCTTCTTAATTTCTAGCATTATAGCATTGTGGTCTGATATTATGCAAGAAATCATGTTGATTTTCCTGAGTATATGGAAGCAGGCTTTATGGCCCACTATGTGATCTATTTTAGAGTAGGTTCTATGTGCTGCTGAGAAGAATGTGTGTTCTGTAGATTTTTCATAGAATGTTCTATAGATGTCCATTAGGTCTAGTTGATCTATGGTGTTCTTGAGCTCTCTTCCCTGCTGATATTCTGTTTGGATGATCTTTCTATTGATGATAGCAGAGTATTGAAGTCCCCAACTATGATGGTGTTGGTGTTTAATTCTGTTTCACTGTCAAGTAGTTAGTTGATTTTTATTTTTATTTTATTTTAATTTTTATTTATTTATTTATTTGAGAGCAACAGACACAGAGAGAAAGACAGATAGAGGGAGAGAGAGAGAATGGGTGCGCCAGGGCTTCCAGCCTCTGCAAACTAACTCCAGACGCATGCGCCCCCTTGTGCATCTGGCTAACGTGGGACCTGGGGAACCGAGCCTCGAACCGGGGTCCTTAGGCTTCACAGGCAAGCGCTTAACCACTAAGCCATCTCTCCAGCCCGATTTTTATTTTTTTATGCATTGTGGTGCATCTGTGTTTGGTCAATATAGATTGGTAATTGTGATATACTCTTTTTGGATCATTCCCTTAATGAGTAAGAAGTGGCCTTCTTTGTCTTTTTTGACTGCTTTGAGGCATTAAAGTCCATTTTATATATTAGTATAGCAATGCCTACTTGAATCAAATTTCCATTCTCTTGGAATATCATTTTCCACCCTTTCACCCTGAGGAAGTGGCTGTCTTTAGTAGTGAGGTGGGTTTCTTGAGGGCAGAAGATTGAGTGCACCATTTTTCTGATCTAACCTGTTAACTTGTATCTCTTGATGAGTGAATTAAGGCCATTAATGTCTAGGGTAATAACTGCAAAGTTTGATTTAATCCCTGACATATTGTGGTGCTCTATGGAGTTTGATCTTTTCTTGGACTTTGTAGTTTTTTTGACTTCTCTGAGTTTGGTTATTGTGGTCTGCTTATTGTAGGCTCTTCAGATTGGTTGTTTTACTCTTGTTTGTGGAGAATTCCCTGAAGCATCCTCTGTAGGTTTGGCTTTGTGTTCATATAGTTGTGGTACTTACTTTTATCATTGAAGGTTTTTCTTTCTTTATCTATTATGATGGATACTTTCGCTGAGTACAGTAGTTTGAGTTGGAAGCCATACATTCTTAGACTTTGCAGTCTTCCAGTCCAGGCCCTTCTGGCTTTCAGGGTTTGTATTGAGAAATCTGAGGTAATTCTAATGGAGTTACCTTTATATTTAATGTGCGGTTTATCTCTTGCTGCTTTTAGGACTTTCTCTTTGTTTTCATTGTTTAGAGTCTTAATGATTATATGTCATGGAGAGTTTCTCCTCTGGTCCAGGTTGTTTGGAGTTCTATTAGCGTTTTGTATCTTGAACATACTCTCTTTTGAGAGGGTGGGAAAGATTTATTTGATTATTTTGTTGAATAAGTTCTCCATGTCTTTGGTCTGAATTTCTTCTCCTTCTGGTATACCCATGATGTGAATTGTGGGATGTATAGGGTGTGCCACAGTTCCCTCATGTTCACAGTTGTTTTTTTACTTGAGTCTTTGGACTCATGAACTGTTTCTTCTGACTTGTCTTCCAGTTTTGAGGTTCAGGCTTCCACATGATTGACTGTTCTGGAGAGGTTTGGACACGTTCAATTTTGTTTGTATTTTCTAATGCCTTTTTCTATATGGTATCCATCCATCTGTAAAAGTCTCTTTTCACATCAGTTTTTGAGTTTCTTGATGCTTCTTGGAATTCATCCTTGTATTTATTTATGTTTTCATTGAGCTTAGCCAGTTTATTATTACGGTCTGTTTTTTGGCTGTCCTTCCGATCACTTAACTCTCTTTTGGACGCTCTCTGTTTTGTTTTGTTTTGTTTTTTTGCTGTTTTTTCTTTTTTTTTTTTTCCTATTACGTCCAACCTAGTGATGACAGCATTCATATGATTGTTGTTATTTTGTTAATTTTCTGCAAGTTCTGCCAATTGCCTAGTCAGGGTCACATAGCTTGTGTCTTCATTTTGGGATTCTGATCCTGTTGTCTCTTCTATATTTTGATTAGGGACTTCCATTGTGGGACTAGGCAACCTTGTTGAATATCCTTCCATTTGATGTTTCATGTTATTTCTTTTGTCCTGTGGTCTGCCCATTACAGTGCAGGAATCTTACTTAATTCAGGAGGAAGTGGTAGTTTACTCTTGCAGTGTATTCAGTGATTATTCCCTTTAATTGATTAGGTTTTTGATGGTACTGGGGCCTCTCTGGTCAGGCAGAGAGGTTGGTACAGCCCAGGTGGAGACCCAGAGACCTGGTGTCAGAGAGAGGAGATGGGAGATGGTGCTGTCTCAGATGTCAATGGCAAGGCAGGGAGAAGGGACAGCATAGTCCCAGTGGTGGGTGACAGGGCAGGGGGAGGAGATGGCACAGTCCTGGAGGTGTGTGTGGGGGGGAAGATTACAGCCTGGACCTGGTGGTGGGTGGCAAATGGCTGGTTGGGGGATAGGTTGGTATAGGCCCTGTGGTGGGTGGTGGGGTGGGGATAGAGAACAGCACAGTCCTGATGGTGAGTGGTAGTGCTGGGAGAGTAGATGGTGCTGACCCAGTTGTGTGTTGGGGCATGCAAAAGTGATGGCATACATTCAGTGGTGTGGTGGGGTGGGGACCCGTTGGCAGGGAGAGGGTGGAGGAAGGGAGGATAGGCATGAGAGCGAGGGAGGAGACCCCATCAGTGGGAGGAAAGGCAAGAGGGGCTTGGCCTCAATCTGTGTAGCACACAGGTAGTGCAGCAGAGAACCTGGTCTGTGGGGCAGTGGCTGGGATGTGTGGGTTATAGGGGCCTAATTGGCTACTTGAGTGTGGTGAATCAGCAGATTCTCTACTGTTCCCCTCAGGGCACACTGTGGGTCTGCTGACTCTGGAATCCCACAGATTTTGCCTGGTATTACCCCAGAAACTGAAGCATGGTTAACTGGATACCATCTTGACCAAAATTCAGAAATTCTTAAAGATAAATTTTTAACTCCATCAATACCTGATATTCATATAAATTTACAAAAATTGGTAGCTGAGCTAGGCATGGTGACACATACCTTTAATCACACCTTTAATCGTAGCACTCCAGACTTGGGAGGCAGAGGTAGGAGGATCACCATGAGTTCAAGGCTACCCTGAGACTACATAGTGAGTTCCAGTCAGACTGGGCTAGAGTGAGACCCTACCATGAAAAAAATAAAATAAGAAAAAGAAAA
Source organism: Jaculus jaculus (assembly GCF_020740685.1). Lineage (NCBI taxonomy): Eukaryota > Metazoa > Chordata > Mammalia > Rodentia > Dipodidae > Jaculus > Jaculus jaculus. Next base: position 145,614,236 of record NC_059105.1, on the reverse strand, counting down.
AAAGAAAAAAAAAAAAAACAATTGGTAGATGAACCAGATAAGAACTTAAAACAGTTGCTCCAGGTGATAAAGTCTCTTTATTATAATCAGAAAGCCAAAAAAGGGTACCAAAATAGGAGATACAGAAAAATAAGGATAGATGTCACCAGGAAAGCATAATGATGATAAAGTTGCTCAGAAAAGGGCCCCTTCACTAAAACATTTAATTGGATAAAATCTAAAATATGTTTCCTTGATGCCAAGGTTTTAACCAGTAAAAAATGGAGTCTAGTGGTTAAGGCTTCACTCATTAATAGCTCACTGATACTAATTTGTTATTGTTTAAATGTTATAAAAACTGACTTTAAGTGTCTCAATAAGATAAATTAGGTTCTTGTTAAGGTTTTAAGTATTGGAGAAACCAAGTCTTAAGATAAAGGTTTATATATAAGTGTTTAATTTTGAAAGATAAGGTACTCATACCTAAAGACACTGTAACTTTAAAAATAGCTCCTGTTTTACTTATGCTAATTCCACCACGTGGTCATCACTAGGTTTAATCACTTAAATTTAAGTGATTTAATTTCAGTCGCTATAACTTTTATCTTCCTGTTAGGTAAAATATGTTGGGATAGCTTGCCTAATCTTTATTAATTTTAAGTCATAGATAAGACATAAAATTGTTTTATGTTAATAAAAATTCTGATTATACATAAAATCAATTGCTATCCAAGATTAAGCTAAAAAACATTTTTTGTCAAATAGTCTTTTCTCTTTCAGAACATGTTTGTCAAGGGTTGTATTAAAGCTAGCAGTTTTGCTCAATAATGACCAGATTCTGCTCTATTGCATGTAAAGTAACTGTCTCATTTCTGACATCTCAAGTCCAGTGCTTGTAGCAAAATTAACTCTTAAGACATATTCCCTGCTTTAGGGTACAGCTTCATGCTCAAACAATGAGATTATTTCTCTCATCTGAGAGAAATAATTTCAAACTCTGTGCTTCTGTTTCCAATGTTCCCTGGGTAATTGGTACCCACATAAGTATCTGGACTAATCAAAGATATTTTCAAACATAGGTGCCAAGACTTTATACTGTCTTAATTATTTTTTGTAGACAATTTCTAGCTTAAATTAATTGGTTTACATGTATATTATTTTCAAGACTGACAATAGGTTGTGCCTGTACTTACAGCTATTATATATTTAAAATATAAGATGTGCCTACTTTCTATGATTCAGATATGGCCTATGCTGCCACAGGACAATTCAACTTAAAAAGGTAGGACAAAATGACTTTAAGCTCTTTTGCCATTCTTTAACTAAATCTGTTTCAGCAATCAAATGTTCTGAATATGTACATAAATCCACGTTGATATAACTTCCTGCTTAAGTGTTCTAATAACCTAACTAAAAGCTAAAGCCAATTAACTTCTCCAAAACTGAAAATGTCAGTATTTTGGCCACTATTCCCAGGACATGAGGATACTGGATATAATGGGACGCCTCTACACTGCCCTCCTGGTAAGTCACCTATATTCCTGATCAGGAAGGATACAGAGACCCAAAAACAAAACAATGTCAAAAAACGGTGTACAATCTAAAACAAGCTACTCAAAAAAATTAGTTCTTCTGGATTAAAAGAACAAAAAAACCCCTACTTGGTCTGCAAGGTCCTGACTTTCCCTAACAGACAACACCAGTATCAAAAAAGCTTTAGGACTATAGCTGGGTCCCTAAAGTCTCCTTCGGAGAGCTTTTAATCACCTCCAAAATTAATCCTTGATTAAATTTTTGCTATCTTCTTCATCTTAAACACTCATTAAAAAATGTATAAGCAAAAAAAAAAAAAAAAAGGACTACCTCAAATATGTGCATGGCCTATTAAGTAACACAATAGGAGCTTTCCATGAAGGGTAACAAACAAGGCTTTAATACGTGTTGTCCCCATTTCTAATAGTACTAATTCTATAGTAATAATAATAATAAACCATAGATATCAAAATAGTTATTTTCAAATCTAAAAGGGTCGCTGAATTCCAAATACTTTGTTATACTAAAAACAATGGTGGCTGTCTTCTAACTTGCTCCAGAGCATCATTAAATAAGTCCTGAAGCCAAAAATACATTTGTACAGCCCTTAATGAAACCCAATGGCTATATGGTACCAACCTTTGGCCCTCACTATTCCCAGAACAAATTTGAAAAGATACACTCTAAAAGGCTCTTATACAAAATGTGGTATATTTACCATTATCAAAGTAAAATGTTGTATATGTATTCCTGATAACTCTGCTAATATCTGGCATGTTTTCCAAGCCATAAAAAAGAATGGATTCAGGCCATGTCAAGCAGTACTGTGCCATTCTATAAACAATTCTAAGAAAATAAAATCTCATCCAGCTCATGCTCAGATGAACCTGAGACAATCCAACTCCATCATCTCCCTGGGTTCCCTCAGATGCTCCCCAAGGCCTAAAACTCCACACACAAAAAACCCTAAATGGGACCAGTTTGCTATGTACTCACTTTGCATTAACTCCTTACTTTTATTCTTTCTCTCCAATTTTTTCCCTAACACTATCTTCCCATATTCCATGAATACACCTTTGGGTCCCTTCAAACAGTTGCCCTCGATGGAACAGACTTGCTGCTATATGTCTACACCCCCCTTCAGCCGTAAGTAGTTCAAGATCTGATATCTTTTTCCCCTGCCCTTGAATGGCATTTGGAGTGACTCCTAATAAGAGGGGAATGAGCCCAGACTCAGCCAGGAGGCCCCCTAGCCCTGACTCTCCACATGGGATCTTTACGCCCTCCAGCTCCCCACATGACAGGAGTTCCCTGAACTTTCTTTTTTCTCTTTTCTTTCCATGGGTTTTCCATGCCCTTACGTGGCGTGTCTTGCTATGTGGGTACCTTTCTTTGGTTCTGTCTTTTCCCCAATAAAGACTATAATTTAATAATTATCATTTTCAGTCTTTTTTATTCAATTCTTTGACTAAAATTAGAAATAAATCCAGGATATGGGGTTCAAGGACTTCCCTGGACCCCTAATGCCCCATTACAGCATGATTGGAGAGGGCACAAGGGCTCTGTGCATCTTGTCATCTTTGTTATATTCTTTATAATAGACAAGTGCAAGCAAATCTTTCTTTGAGTTCTAGGAGCCATTCTAGCAAATTAACTGAACTCGGTGATGGGATTTACGGAGCCTCTGATTTGTACTTGGTGGTTCATAAGTATAAGTGACAATGTACTTATTATAGTTGGTATTCAAAGTAGAAAGCAGCCCACAGAACTGAGTGCTCAGTTTTGGAATCTGAAGATACTTCTGGCTAGTGTTGAGCTGGATTGATTTAGAAGAGGCTAGTGCCTGTAAATTAACTGAGAGCTGCATGGGCAAGATCCCACATACATTGGAGGTCACAGTTTCCAGTGTTGATTGTATTGTGAATGCATCATTGGTAAAACAGAAAGTATGGGCTTTTCTTCCGACACCCCATTAAATCTAAAGAAATTAATTCTCCCCCCCAAAGAAAACTCCTGTACCACTGAGTTCTACCAAATGAACATTATTGGAAAACTCTTCTGGAAAGTGGGACTGATAATTTTTTTTTCCTTTTGTCTTATGAACTAGCATAACCTTAGTACTGAAACTGATAACAACAACAAAACAGACACCTTTTAGGGTAGCCACACTTGTAAACATAGAGACAAACATCAGAAGCAAAGACTAGATCAAGAAATATATGAAAATGCATCATAGAAAAGTTAGATTTGGCTGAAGAAAAGCATGGATGATGTGGTAGATTGAATGGATGGCCTCCAATATATTCAGAATTTGATTACAGTTTGTAATTTAGATTTGTAGTCACATGGCTGAAGGAGGTACCTTATGGGTAGATTCTAGGGTCCAGCCCTAAGGTGTGGAGGTGAACTTAAAATTCCAGTCTAAAGATAGGCAAAGTGGTGGAGTTCTGCCTGGCGTTCTTTTTTTAAAAATTATTTATTTATTTATTTATTTGAAAGTGACAGAGAGAGAAAGAGGCTGACAGAGAGAGAGAGAGAGAGAGAGAGAGAATGGGCGTGCCAGGGCCTGCAGCTACTGCAAACGAACACCAGACACATGCGCCCCCTTGTGCATCTGGCTAATGTGGGTCTGAGGAATCGAGCCTTGAACCGGGGTCCTTAGGCTTCACAGGCAAGCGTTTAACTGTTAAGCCATCTCTCCATCCCTGCCAGGAGTTCTTGTAGCATGCTTAGTTGCTTTTTGGTGATGGCTTGTGGCTTTTCTCTCCCTGCTTGGACCTGTTAAAGTGGGCCAGCTTATTCTGCCATTATGGTACTTTCCTTATATCTTCAATAAATCCCTTCTTCCACAAATGTGCCTGGTCTGGAAGTTCATCTCAGCCACATGAGGCTATCTACTATAGATGACTAATCTTTGAGCCACTTGAATGTAACCACCAACACACTTGCTTGTTATTTTTTATTTGTACATTTGCAAGGAATGGAAAGTGAAAGAGGGAAGGGATTGCCTAGGTCTCCTGCCATTGCAAACAAACTCAACATGCATGTGTCATTCTTTGTATCTGGCTTCATGTGGGTACTTTGGGAAATTAGTCCTGGGACTTTCGGTTTCATAAGGAAGCACTTAAAATTCTGAGCCATATCTCCTGACCATATCTATATATTATTAAAGAACATTTTAAAGAAAAATATAACCCAATAAATATTAGATACTATTCACCAAACATTCATGAAATGATTTTGTAGATTATGAAAAACACAACCTCTTTAATTAACATCTATAGCAAAGCTTGAATATCAAAGCCATTAATTTAAAGTACAAAATGAGGGCTGAAGAGATGGCTTAGTGGCTAATGTGTTTGCTTGCAAAGACTAACAAACCAGGTTCGATTCTCCAGTACCCATGTAAGCCAGATGCACAAGGTTGCACATGCACCTGGAGTTGTTTGCAATGGCTAAAGGCTCTGGCATGCCAATTCTCCCTCTCTGTGTCTTACTCTTTCTCTCTCCATTTCAAGTAAAAAATAAAATAAAAAATGATGGTATTTCCATTAATAATACTTGTGTTCAACACTTTTGAGAATCTGCCCTGTACAATATGATAAAAATATTGGAAGTGGTTTTCAAACAAGGACAAAAAATAAAATAAAAAATGAGGGTATTTTCATTAATAATACTTGTGTTCAACACTTTTGAGAATCTGCCCTGTACAATATGATAAAAATATTGGAAGTGGTTTTCAAACAAGGACAAAAATTGTTATCCTCTACAGTTTGTGACAGTTTGCTCGCACGTAGACTTTCCTTGTGCATACCCAGAGGCTTCTGCTCCAAGTAACAACTACAGAGTTTACTTGGACCAATGTTTTAATTTATGGGGAAGCTCAAAGGTTGTTTGCTAGGTTGACAATTCTAGAAGAAATATCAGGACAGACATCTAAATGGAAAGGAAGTGTATGGTGAATGGGTAGCTGAAAAACTGATCCAATATAACTAAGAGATAAACTTGAGTTTACAGTTGCCCTTCTAAGTTGAGGGTTTTGAAGTAACAGGCTGCACTCATTTTTCCTTCTGAAACTGCTATTTCTTCATGATCATCACGGTCTCTCTGCAACTCAAACAATGTCCCTGAAAATACTCAAGGATGACTGATCATTCTATCTAAATATTTGCTGCAGTTTGGCCATTTTTTCTTTTGTCTTCCTTTCTCTTCCCTGTTTTTTCTTCCTTTTTCTTTTTTTCTTTTCTTTTCTTTCTTTCTTTCTTTCTTTCTTTCTTTCTTTCTTTCTTTCTTTCTTTCTTTCTTTCTTTCTCTCACTCTCTTTCTCACTCTCTCTTTCTTTCTCTCTCTCTCTCTTTCTTTCTTTTTCCTTGGGTTAAACATATTCAAATTTAATTTTGAGCTTATATGTCCTTCTAGGTTAAAGATTCCATGTCTCCAAATCAAAATTACACCAATGTTTTTGGAGCTTCACTAATAATTTTTTTCCATTTTTTTATATTTTTGATAACTTTTATTCATGCATATAGTTTATTTTGATCATAATCCTCTTCTTTTATCATTTCTTGACACCTTCCCTATCCACCTTCAGAGTAAACCTTTTTTTCCCACTAGTCCCTCTTCTACTTTGATGTCTCTCTCTTTTTTTGCATGTTGAGTGTGACCCTCTGAGTTTAATTAAGGTTTCCTGCATAGGCATGAACTAGGGACTATTTGCCAGACTTCATGAGATCTACTAGTGAGTATACCAATACACATAATGTCTCTGCCACCCACTATTAGCTGCCTATTACTCCCTAGGGTGGTATGAGAATCTCATGCTCTCCATCATCTGTCATGCAGTGTTGATGGGCTCAGTATTGTTTGGGTCTTGAGCAGGTTATGATAGCCACTGTAAGTCATGAGCAAAATAGACGTGTCATTCCTGGACAATAGTGTTCCATAGCACTCCTACCCCTCCCCTGGCTCATATTCCTTGTACACCCTTTTCTGCATTGCTGCATTTGTTGTCTATTCCTTGCAGGGTAGATGCCTCATTTAGCACCGAGCCCTCCACATTCACTCGTTTTTAACACTTTCACATGACAAGTTTTTAAAGCTTTATTTATTCATTTGAGAAGAGAGGGAGAGAGAATGAATATAAGTGTTCCAGGGTCTTTTGTCACTGTAAATGCACTCCAGATGCATGGGCAGGCTTTGCAAACACCTTTAGCTTCTGAGTCATCTTTGCAGTCCCTTTAACAAGGTTTGAATCTCCTCAGTTACCACCATATGCAAATAGAAACTTCTCTGACAAATATGAGAATATCACTAATCTGTAGGCACAGACATAAATATTTAGAGGGCAGTTTCATGGGATTATGTCCATTTAACCAAAGAATGGTGCAAACTTCCCTTCTAGTGCCCGAGACTTTTCTAGGTTTCCAGTATGAAGTATGAACTTCCTCTCATAGAGGAGGTCTCGTATGTAATCAGAGAGTAGTTGGTTAACCAGTAAAACATCTTTTCCAAAATCTTTATTAAGAGAATTTAGTGCTTTCATGTTGTAGTTACCATCTCATTGCAGGGGAGGGGAGCAGGGAACACCTGAGCAAAATCAACTGAGAGGAAGAAAGGGTTTATTTTGGCTTACTGTCTGTGACATGCTAAGGAGGCTGCACATCATATCTTGCCACAGAATTTGGTAGGAAGCAGCAAGAATGTGCTTACTGAGCTCTGATAAAAGGGAAGCTGAGCTATTACACCTCAAAGCCCAACCCAGCAACAAACTTCCTCCAGCAAGGAACCATCCCCTAAATTGATACCAGCTGGGAAACAAGCATTCAAAACACTTGAAGCTGTGGTGGGGAGAGGGCAACAGTTCATAATTTGACTTTTTTTTTAAAATATTTTTTGATTTTTTTGAGGTAGGGTTTCACTGTAGTCCTAGCTTACCTGGAATTCACTATGTAGTCTCAGGGTGTCCTTGAACTGACAGCAATCCTCCTACCTTTGCCTTCCGAGTGCTGGGATTAAAAGCGTGTGCCACCATGCCCAGCCCATAATTTTACTGTTAATATTTGTACCACTTGGCCTTTTCTTTGTGAATAGCATTTCCACCAAATCCAACATTCTTGGGTCACTCTGGAAAATATAACATAAAATAGTCAAGTTTTTCAGTTCTTAGATAGTAATAAATTTTCCTGTGCAATCTTAATTGCTGTTAATATTGTATTCCATTGATTATTTATATGACAACTAAGCTGTAAAAATATCTATATTTTTACTTGTATACAGACAGGCATCATTGTCTTTTCTACACATCAGATTGACTTTTATATGTAGTAGCTACTACCCTAGGCCAATGGAGACCTTCACCTCAGGTCTTCTTGAGGCTAACCTCTGAAATTTTGCTTTGGTAGAGTTTTACTATATTTTCAGAATCAGATATGTTAATTTTGATACACAGGTGAGATTCTTCCTGTAACTCCTTCAGTACATTTCTTAAGATCTGTGACAGAACTCACTTGCTAGCCCCCCTTCCTTGACTCCCATGTGTGTATACCCCATAGGAGTTTTCTTCTCAGGGGTCCCAACATCATACTGGAGGTTCTGCTAGCCAGTAGGACACAGCATCTCTTTGTCCTTGTGGCGAAAGGACACTTCTCTACTCCACTGCTTGGCACATTTCTTTTTAATTAAACTTTGGGGGAGGATTGACTCTTTTCTGATTTCACAGAACATGGCCTTTAGCCAAGTATCACTTTTTTTTTTTTAACTCTAAGTTCTTTTTAGAGTTTAGGAAGGTCTAAACACAAAACCAGATTTCTATCCTCCTAGAGATTTCCCCTGAGGCACTGAAATAAGTAGACTGCTTTCTCAAGTGATATAAAGGGACAGAAGAAAAGAGGAGGCAGACAACTATTTTATATTATAAAGCCATCTTAGTAAAATTTTACTATGATCTATGATTGCATTTCTTAATGCTATAAAATGAATGATGCTTCAGTTAGACTGTTGTTTTAAATAATAATTTTTCTCTTGGGATATTTTATCTGTGATGAGCTGTAGTTTGTATTTATTTCTCCAACAATGAGATTAAATTAATTGCTATAAAAGATTCAAAGTGCATATTTCTCTTAGCAAGGAGCAGGGGTCATCCATAGGACAGAGGTTTGTTAGCTAAGCATTAGCAGAGTTGAAATTGTTGGCTTTCAGCCAGCATGCACTCATTGCAGCAAAAATTGCGTGTAACAGGACACGTTTGCTTGATAAAAGCTCTGTATTTGCCTGCTTATTTGGTGTTTTAATTGCTGCTGAAGAGGGGAAAAAGCACATTTTCACATTTAAGGCATATTCCAGCATGCTAAAGATAGCCTTGAGGTTCCAATCCTCCTGCCTCTACCTCACAAGTGCTGGGTTTTCCAGTTTGCATCACTAAACCTGGTTTATGCTATACTGGGGAACTTGATTAAAGCTAGAGCTCTTTTAGCTTGGAGTGCAACAATAGTTACACGGAATCCAGCTGAATCCCAGTTCATCTGAATCACACAAAATTGCAACCATGCTTACCATATTACCATATTTTGGAGTAAAATTGTTCTTATATGCTGAGAAATAGAGGGGAAAGAGTTGTGTATTGTCTTTTGGCAACTTCCACTGATCATAAGTCTTCCACACATAAACAGGGGGTATAACTCAGTGGTAGAGCATCTGACTGCATAAATTCTAAACACACAAACATTTAAGACAGAGGGGGCAATGGGAGGCAAGAAGAAATAAAGAGAAGAGGGAAGAAGAAGAGAGGAGAGGAGAGGAGAAGACAAGAGAAGAGAAGACACGAAAGAGAGATATTTGAACAGTTTAATTTTTTTTTTTTTTCGAGGTAGGGTCTCACTCTAGCCCAGGCTGACCTGGAATTTACTATGGAGTCTCAGGGTGGCCTCAAACTCATGACAATCCTCTTACATCTGCCTCCTGAGTGCTGGGAATTAAAGGTGTCACCACCATACCCAGCCAGTTTAATTCTTAATTAGGATTAAGGCAAGAGTGGATTTGGGGAGTGTTGATAAAATGGACAACAAAATTATACTGCTTTAAGAGACAGGGTGAGTCCCAAAGTCATTTCAAATGTACATTTTGATCCATCTATATGTAGCACACAAAATTCTTCTTTTAAATATTTTTTGTTGTTTTTTAAAATTTTATTTATTTGAAAGAGATGCAGATATATAGAGAGAATGGGCACGCCAGGGCCTCCAGCTGTTGCAAATAAACTCCAGATGCATGTGCCATCTTGTGCCTCTGGCTTACATAGGTCCTGGGAAATCCAAACTGGGTCCTTTGGCTTTGCATGCAAGTGCCTTAACCACTAAATCATCCTCCAACCCAAGCGCACAAAATTCTTATCAGTACCAAACACTACAGGAGGATCTTCTCATCTTCTTTTTTTTTTTTTTTTTTTTTTTGACACCCATAGCAGAAGACACCTCTTGACATTTTCTGTTTCATACTTTCAGGATCCATGGCAGCATTTTATTTTTGAAAATCCTAAATTATCTAGTGTTAGAGATACCAGAATCTAGCTTTTTTTTTTTTTTTTTTTTTTTTTTCCTCTCAGTATAGGAAAAAGGGAAGAGGATGGCAAACTTTCAGGGATATCCTAAAATAATTACCTAGACCAGAATCAGACCTGGAATGCATCAGAATCACTGGGGAAAGTGTGTGAATGTGTAGATGACAGGATCCCATCTGGAGAGATTCTATTTTAGTAAGTCTGTGATGGGCTAGAAACTTGCATTTTGACACGGTCTCCTGATGATGCTGAAGCATTCCACAATGTGGGCTCTAGTGAATAGTGGCCGTTGAAGGACAAAAAAGAGGTCCTTGTGATTTCTGTGGAGGTCTGACCTTCTACTGAAACTCTTAAGTGTGAATGTGAGGAGGAGGTTGTGTGTGTTTTTCATTCTTTGTTCTTTGCTTTATTCTAATATTAGATTCTATTATCTTATGCATGTTAATATTTTATTTAATTGAAGCTTATTAAATTTGGTTCTGTCACAGTGACTAGGACTCTATTGTCAATCTATGAAGCAGTGAAAGGATAATATGAAGATAATGAGTGTTTTACCTACAAAATAATGACTTAAATTATAATAGAAAATAATAACAATCTAAGGTACTTGCTGATCTTATTTTCAAAGACAGTGTTTTCTTTCATCATTTTGTAGCACTTCATATCATACCCTGTAATTGTCAAAACTAACAATAATCAGCTTACCAATTGAAGAGAAAGTAGAATTGGACTTCTGCAAAAACTAAAATCTCCAACACTCCTTGTATTACCTTGTATAATTTTTTTTTTCATTTTTGTTTTTCTGAGGCAGTGTCTCAAAATAGATCCCTGTCCTTGGGTCCTAATAATTTGTGTTACTTCTCTGCGTTCCTGTGTCTTATAATTCTAATTATATTTGGAATAAGTAATATATTGATCTATTGTCTACAATTGCAATTGAGCTTAAAGTATTGCTAAAAAGATAAATGTCATTAATTTCATTATTGACTTACCTTAAATGACCCAAATCATTAATAAAGTAGCATCAACTATAATCTAGATAAGAGTTTTCCCATCTAGCAATCACATACACCTAGAAGTAGAAAAAATAAAAGTCGCAATCCTTTGGGTCAGAAACAATACATCTATATCCTATCCCATTTTTTTTTCTGATGACAAAGTTTGCTTTATAGTATTGATTTTGGATATCATTATGAATGTCCATGTGTGTGGTGTGCATGCATGTGTGTACTCATGTGTGTGTGTGTGTGTATGTAAGTATTTGTGTGGAGGCCAGAGAATGACTTTGGGTGTCTTCCTTGATTGCTCTCCACATTACTTCCTGAGACAGGGTTTCTATTTGGATCCAGAGCCTATCTCTTCTACTAATCTAGGTAGCTGGCTAGCCTTGGGGATCTTCTGTCTCCTCCTTCCCAGCTCTGGGATTTTGGCCAGCTTCCGTGCCCACTTGGCATTTCCATGAATGATGGAGATTTGAAGTCCAGTCTTCACACTTGCTCAGCAAGCACTTTACCCCCAACTTCTCAATATAAAATTGCACATATTATTTGAATATTTTAATTTCTATCTATCACACATGATAATTTTAATTTTCAGAAATACTGTTTAAGGTATTAATCATATTTTAATCCCATAAGTGATTGAGTTGATAAGCTACTATTTTTCCTTCCAGGAATTATTGTGGTTAGAGAAGACACAGTTTCATTAGTATATTCAAATCAAATCTCCTTGCCTCACTGGATAGCAGCTTTCTTCCTTTTCCAATCTTTTCTTTTCCCAGATCTCTTTTGAGCAAAGAAATGAGTCTCTAATCTCTATAAAGCAAAGACCCCTACTTATTAGATGATGACTTGAAACATTTTCACTTAGTTTTATCTCATATAAAGTTTTGGTTATTTGTGTGTAGTTTAAAAGATAGAAATTATAAAACTAAAAAAAGTGGAAATGGAAACTATTTAAGTTAATTATACTTAAGATTTCAGAAGCAGACTTAGCTGAAGGTGTACAGTACAGGAAAAATGTGACAAAACACAGTGACAAGAAAGGGTCATTAGGTGATCTTTAATAATAGCAAAGGCTGGGGACAAACTATTTAACTTCACTCCTTACTTCACATAAGGGAATAAATACCTGCCATATTAATTAGATACACATGTTGTAGAAGCAATTCTTTGAACTGTGACGTCTGGTGCTTTCCAAGGCTAGCATGTACACATGCAGTGCGTTCTTCTCACAATACTGGCAGTGGCTGTGAGTCACCTCTCGCCATTTGCCATCATGGGAGCAAAGAAGGAGGATGCAGCTACCCATGCAGGGGCTGGAACAGGCCCCATGTGGACAGTAGCCATCAGGAGAAAGGAGGAGCCATGAAACAGAGCTCTCCTGAGAGCCATCAGGAGAATCCAACCTTGATTTTTGAAGTTGTAGCCTGCACAACTGTGAGCAAATAAATTTCTAGTGTTCTAAGCCACTATATTTCTGAAAATGTGTTATATAGGCTTAGTAAAATAACACGGGGCATGAGAAAAGTATGTACAGATAATAGACCTGTTTCAGATTTCTTTTTTAAAAATTAATTAATCTAACTTTGTTTGAGACACACACACACACACACACACACACACACACACACACACACACACACAGAGAGAGAGAGAGAGAGAGAGAGAGGGAGGGAGAATAGGCACACTAGGGATTCTAGCCACTGCAAACAAACTCCAGACGCATGTGCCACCTTGTGCATCTGGCTTATAGGGGACCTGGAGAATTGAAACTGGGTCCTTAGGCTTTACAGCACCTTAACCACTAAGCCATCCCACTAGCCCCTGTTTCAGATCTTGATTGCAGTGATTATTACACACCTTCATGCATACATCACAACTCAAATAATTGCACACAAAACAGTGAATTTTCCTGATATGAATTTTAAAAATGAATGTTATAAACAGATGGGAAGACATACTATAACAAGAATGTACAACTCAGAAATAACTATTTGTATTTTTGCCTAATTTGAGAAGAATGGACTAAGCATAAATAAGAGGAGAAGTGTGAAGTTAAACTGTGTTATGGATCAGGACCACATTGTTCAGGAGGGAGAATGACAAGAGAGCAGAAATGAGTGCTGTGAACACTCCACTTGGCTGTTCATGTTGCTGTGTAACAGGTTTTCTAGTTGGCAGACAAAGCAAAACCCAATATGGTTGAATGATTGTTTAAGTTCCTTAGCTATTGGGGTTTTGTTCAGGAACTCTTTTCCCACTCCTTTATCATGGAAAGTTCCTCCTATTTTGTCTTCCAATAATAGCAGAGTTTCCGGTCTTACATTGAGGCTACTGATTTTTGTGCATTGATTTTGTATCCTGCTACATTACTGAAGGAATTAATCACCTTTAAGAGTTTTGAGATGGAGGTTCTTGTGTCACTTATGTATAAAATCATGTCATCTCTGAATAAGGCTAACTTCTTCCTTTCCAATTTGTATTGCTTTTATTTCTTTCTCCTGTCTTATTGCTTCAGCTAGGACTATCCGTACTATGTTGAAGAGCTGAGGTAGGAGTGGATACCCCTGCCTTCTTCCTGATCTCAGTGGGAATTCCTTCAGTCCTTCCCATTAAGTATTATTTGGGCTTTTGGTGCTTTATATATAGCCTCTATTATGTTGAGATATGTTTATATCTATGCCTATTCACTCCAACATTTTGATCATGAAGTGATGTAGTTTGTCAAAAGCCTTTTCTGCATCTATTGAAATGGTCATGTGGTTTTCGTGTATAAAGCTTATTTACAAGCTTAAGTATTTATAAGATGAGGTATTACATTGATGGATTTCAGTATATTGAACCAATCCTGTGTTCCTGGGATAAAGCCTACTTGATCAAGGTAGATAGTGCTTTTGATGTGCTGATGAATTCGTATTGTGAAGAGTTTATTTAGGATCTTTGCATCTAAGTTCATCAGGGAAATAGGCCTACAGTTTTATTTTCTTGTGGCATCTCTGTATGGTCTTGGCATTAGCATGATATTAGCTTCATAGAAGGAGTTGGAAAGCCTTCCCTGCTCCAATTATGTGACACAGTTTGAGGAAAATTGGTTTCAGTTTTTCCATGAATGTTTGATAGAATTCAGCTAAGAAGCCATCTGGTCCTGGACTCTTCTTTTGGGGGAGGCTATTGATTACTTTTTCAATCTCACTGGGTGGGATAGGTTTTATTCAGGAGATTAATCAGCTCTGAGTTTTGCTTTGGTACATGGTTTGTGTCCAGGAATTCATTTCCTCCATATTATCCAATTTTGTGGAATAGAGGTTTTGGAAGTAGGTCCTGATGATTCTTCCAATTTCACTTATGTCTCTTGTGATGTCTCATGTTTCATTTCTAATTTGGTTTATTTGAAGCATCTCTCTCTCTCTCTTCTGCTTGATCAATTGGCCAGGGACTTATCATTCTTGTTTATTTTTTCAAATTACCAGCTCTTTGCATCATCAATTTTCTTGTTTTCTTAGTTTCCAATTCATTAATTTCTGCTCTGATATTGATTATTTCTTTCTATATGGAGTTTTTTGGGTTGGATTCTTCTTGTTTTTCCAATGCCTATAGATGAATGGTTAGGTTGTTGATTTGGGATCTCTCTGTCTTTGTTATGAAGGCATTTAGTGTAATGAATTTTCCAGTAAGGACTGCCTTTACTGTGTCCCAAAAGTTTTGGTATAATGTGTTCCTATTGCTATTCAACTCTAGAAATCTTTCAAGTTAGGTTTTTTTTTTTTTTTTTTTTAATTTAATTCACTACCCATTCATTGTTTAAAAGTGTGTTGTTCCGTTTCCAGGAGCTGGTGTGATTCCTGGAACATCTCTTGTTGTTAATTTCTAGCAATGCACCACTGTGATCTGATATCATGCAGGAAATTATGTCAATTTCCTAAATATGTGGAGGCAGGCTTTATGCCCCAGTATATGATCTATTTTAGAGAAGGTTCCATGAGCTGTTGAGAAGTATATGTAATCTGTAGATTTCGCATAGAATGTTTTGTAGATGTCCATTAGGTCTAACTGATGTATGTGTTGATGAGCTCTCTTACTTCCTTGTTGATTTTCTATTTGGATGATCTATCAATTGCTGATAGTGGCATATTGATGTATGCTGCTATGATGGTGATGGTGTTTATATTTTTGTTCTGTTATCAAGTAGGTTTTGTTTTATGAATTGTGGTGCACCTGTGTTTGGTGAAAAAAGATTGATGCTTATGATATCCTCTTGTTGGATAATTCCCTTGGTGAGGAAGAAGTGACCTTCTTTGTCTTTTTTGATTACTTTAGGCTTGATGTCTATTTTATCTGATATAAATATAGCTACACCTGCTGGTTGCTTATTTCCATTTTCTTGGAATATCATTTTCCACCCTTTCACCCTGAGGAGGTGTCTATCTTTAGTGGTGATGTGGGTATCTTAAATACAGCACATTGAGGGCTCTAATTTTCTGATCATCCTGTTAGTTTATGTTTCTTGATGGGTGAGTTAAGCCATTAATATTTAGGATAATAACTGAGGTTTGATTTAATCCCTGCCATATTGTGATGCTTTATGGGGTTGGTTGTTTTCTTGGACTTTGTAAGTTTTTGCTCCTTCTCTGAGTTTGGTTATTGTGTTCTGCTTCTTGTAGGCACTTGTGGTTGGTTATTTGACTCTTCTGTATGGAGAATTCCCTGGAGTACTCTCGGTATGTTTGGGTGTGTGTTCATATAGTTGTAGAGCTGACTTTTATCATGGAAAGTTTTCCTTTCACCATCTATTCTGAGGGATACTTTTGCTGGATAGAGTAGTTTGGATTGGAAGCCATATGTTCTTAGACTGCAATGTTCCATTCCAGGCCCTTCTGGCTTTCAGCATTTCCATTAAGAAGTCTGAAGTAATTCTGATGGGGTTACCTTTATATGTAATGTGTTGTTTCTCCCTAGGTGCTTTTAAGACTTTCTCTTTGTTTTCATTGTTTAGAGTCTTAATAATAACATGTCTTGGAGAATTTCTCCTTTGGTACAGTCTGTTTGGAGTTCTGTTAGCTTCTTGTAACTTGATGAGATTTCCTTTTGAGAGAGTGGGAAAGTTTTTTTCAATAACTTTGTTGAATACATTCTCCATGTCTTTGGTATGAATTTCTTCCCTTCCTGGTATTCCCATGATCCAAATGTTGGGTCACTTAAAATTATTCCACAGTTCCCTCATGTTCTGTTCACAAAAAGTTTTTTGAACTTATTCAAATATTTGGACTCATGAACTGTTTCTTTGACTTCCAATTCTGAGTTTCTATCCTCCACATGACTGACTTTTTTCTTGAGAGCATCTATAGATATTTGGACTTATTCAATTTGGTTCAATGTTCTACTGCTTTTTAATATAGAGTTTCCACCCCTCTGTTGAGTTGCCTTTCCATGTCATTTTTTTTTTTTATTTTCTTAATGCTTCTTGGCATTCTTCCTTGCATTTATTTATGTCTTCATTAAGCTTATCCAGCTGGTTATTGATTTATTTATTTATTTTGCTTTTCATTTAACTATCTTTGGAACACTTCTTATTGTTTCCCCCCCACTATTGGGTCTTATCTAGCAAGGACAGTATTCATACAATTATTGGCCTTTATTGATTCTTCTGCAAGTTCTACTAATTGCTTGGCCAAGGTTGCATAAGTTGTGTCTTTGTTTTGGGGTTATGATCCTGTTTTTTCTTCTATGTTTTGATTAGAGACTTCCATTTGGGGACTGTTCAACCTTGTTGGATGTACTTTCATTTGACTTTTCATGTTATTTATTTTGCACAGTGGTCTGCCCATCACAGTGTAGGAATCTTGTTTAATTCAGGAGGAAGCTGTAGTTTACTCTTAACTGTGTCTTTAGTGATAGTGACTATTTTCTTTTATGTTTGACTCTATTAGTCTTCTGATGGTAATGGGCCCTGACTGCTAAGATGGGAGGAGTTAGTGAAGCTCTGGTGGGGTCCCAAAGACCTGGTGGAGGGGCTCATTGGTTGGTGGTTTGGGGTATGGGACTGTGTGGTCAGGTGGCCCAATTGGACAGGAGATGGGAGGAATGGGACAAAGCAGTTTGGTGGTGTGGTGTGGTGCCAGAGGGAGATGGACCAGATTGCATAGTCCTGAAATATGGAGGGATGATGGGATGGAACAGCAGGGCTCACTGGCGCTGTGAAGCAGGGGTGGATGGACCTGTAGGGAACTGTAACATGGCAGGGTGGGGGTAGGGGTTTCTGCGTGTCCAGTGACACTGTACACTGAGCCGGGATGTGGCAGTGGTCCAGGTTGAAGAGGGAAGAAAACCAAGGGAGAGATGAGGGAATGCTAGCGGGCTTGCCTGGGTCTGAGTACCTTGCAGATAGTCCAGGAGGACCTGGCTCGTGCTTGGTGGGGCAGTGGCTGGGACTAAGGTGGCAGCTGAGCCTGAAGTCCTGGTGGTGGGAAGGGGGAGGGGAGCCAAGGGAGGGAAGAAGGAATGTAAGCAGCTTGGCCTGGGTCCATGTAATCTGCAGGTAGTGCCAGAGGAACATGGTGGTGTGGTGGCTGGGGCTGTGGCTTAAGGGGTTTGGAGCCTGGTGGGCTACCCTAGAGCATGGGAATCAGTGGACTCCCCACTTTGGTTTTCTGCACCCTCCACTGGAGGTCTGCTAGGATCTGCAGACCCTAAGGGACTCACTGATCTTGCTTTTCCTACCCACGAGGTGAAGCCTGGCTAGATGGGAGCCATCTTGACCAGAAGTATGAAAGGTTGTTTTTAGTTAGCAATAACAATTCTCTAATTGTTACCTTTTTTTGTTTGTTTCTCTATCTTTAGATTTTGAGACAAGGTTTTGTTCTATACCTGAAGTTTGCCTGGAATTTATGATGATCCTGCCTCATTCTGAGTGCTGGGATTAAGGGCATGGACCACCAGACTGGAATACTATTTTATTTTTTTTTAGTTAAGATTTTTACTTTTATTGTATTAATTTTTACAATTTATTTTTCTAGAAAATTTCACATAAAAACTAGTATTTAAACCTAAAATAGAATGAAATTATCTTATCTTCATACATTTTTAAGCATTCATTTTCCCTTTAGCTTTCTTTGTTGCTCCTTTGAGGCAAGGTGCCTGCTATCCATCATGGACCGGCCTTGAGCTTGTAATCCTTAGCACATTGCTGGGACTGCAGGTGAGCACCACCCCATCTATCATAACTGCTTTTTAGTTGCAATAATGTAGCTTTTGTCTTCATTTTTTATTTTAAATTGTGACTGGTTTTCAAATTGTCTATTAAAAATTATTTGCTTCAATTATTCAATGCTGACATAATATTATTTGCTTGACCTAACTCTTGAGTGTATAATTTCTTTTACTTTTTTTAAATTTTTTTGTTTATTTTTATTTATTTATTTGAGAGTGACGGAGAGAGAGAGGCAAATAGACAGAGAGAGAGAGAATGGGTGCGCCAGGGCCTCCAGCCACTGCAAACGAACTCTAGACGTGTGCGCCCCCTTGTGCATCTGGCTAACTTGGGTCCTGGGGAATTGAGCCTTGAACCCTGGTCCTCAGGCTTCACAGGCAAGCGCTTAACCGCTAAGCCATCTCTCCAGCCCACTTTTAATTTTCTTTATGCTTGTTTATCCCATTACTTTTATACTCTGACTTAGATGCATTTTGTTTTGTTTTTGAAGTAGGGTCTTACTCTAGCCCAGGGTGATTTGGAATTCACTGTGTAGTCACAGGGTGGCCTTGAACTCACAGTGATCCTCCTACCTCTGCCTCCTGAGTGCTGGGATTAAAGGCATGTGCCAGCACACCCAGCTTTTATTTTTTTATCTTAGGTTTATCACTCGATTCTAAACACAACTTTCCTTCCAGTTCATAGGTTTTGTTACTTTCATTGCCACTTAGTTCCAAAGATTTTATAATTTCTTTTTAATAGTGACATGTTTAGCATGGAAGGCAGCAAGGTGCATGCAATGGCTAAGAACTTGGACTTTGGAATAGACTAATGTGGTTAATTTGGTCCCTATACTTCCTACCTTTGAGAAGATGGACATATTGATTTCCACCTCTGTAATGTAGATAGGGAACCACTTCATGGGGAGGTTGACAGAACTGAGTGTAGTGATGCAGTACCAGCTCTTTGAACACAACCAATCAGAAGGGTGTTACTGCTGTTCTCCACCAGCTCACAGACTATTGACCCATTCCTATCACCTTACTCTCTACATTTTGTCTTTTGTCAGGGTGACATATTGTTTTAAGAAACACATGTATGTGTATCACAGAACAAAGATTTTTTTCTTCACAGGTCGGGTCTTGCTCTAGCCCAGGCTGACCTGGAATTCACTATGTAGTCTCAGGCTGATCTCAAACTCATTGTGATCCTCCTACTTCTGTCTCCCAAGTGCTGGGACTAAAGACATATGCCACCATGCCTGGTCACAGACAGTATCTTTAAAGCATGACTTAACAATGCTCTTATCAGAAATTTACGACAACAAAGATACTTTGATCTTCAGTATTCAACTTTATCTTCCTGAGCCTGCTGGCTCTCCAATGAGCAAGAGATGGCAGGTAACAAAATCATAAATTTGGTGACTATGTTTGAAGAAAATATTAATACATATAAGCAAAGGTACATCTCTATCTTAAACCAAGAGTTCCTTGCACTCATTAGAAACACTTTCATTAAAAATAGTCATAGACTTTCAATTCTATGAAAGAAAATATAGACTAATTTTGTATAAATCATTATATGTTGTCCATGTTTTATTATAAGGTTAAAAAGAGGCATAGTGGTGATATTTAGCCACAGAACTCTCTGCAAAATATTTTTAGCAAGATAGAAAATGTTTATGTGGAAATGAAGAAGCACTCATATGACATGCAGAAAAATTCTCAGCATAAAAACACCTACTAAAAGTTACCTTGGCAGGTTGATCATTGGTGTTAGCAATGTTGTCTTCATCCTCTCACATCAGAAATAGGGTGACGGCATTGCATGTTTTTAAAACAAAACTATAAAATTTAAAAATAAAAAAAAATTGTCATGCAAAAAAGTTAAAGTTGTCCTTGCCTAAATATATTGGGAAAGATGAAATCAAATCTAGATTCAGTGTGCTTTGATAAGGAGTTAAAGTTGCTGAAAACTGATAGATTCATGGCTCATCTTTTCATACGTTGGAAAGTTTATTATTTGTATTTTGAAATATTGCAAATGCTGTCCTTACTTCTGCCAATGAATAAATAAACAGAATGAAAAACAATAATTCTATTCTAAGCCCAATAAAGGTGCCACAATTAAAAAAAAAAAAAAGTGGTGCAGCTATGAGCAGGTATCATGATTCCTCCTTTCCTCTCAAAAGCACAGATTTGGTTGGAAAATCTGGACAGTAGCCCTGACTTGGTAAATAAATTCACATTTGCTATTTCATCTTAAAAGTTGGCTTAAGTGCATTCATTGGACTATGAAAATCATTTCCGGGTAGCATCCCTTAGCAAATGGGCACTTGCCAGCACAAACCCGTGCTGTATCTGGAGTTGAAGAAGGGGATGAGTAACTTTCTGCCTACTAGAGGTGCAAAGAAACATGGCTGAAAACAAAATTAAAAAGAGATATCTTTTGGTCCTCAGGTGTGGCTGCTGCTCTTGGTACAAACCACCTTCCCTCAGGGCTGGTCCGTGTTGCCACACTGTGCTGGGCCTGGCTGAGAAGTACTGCTTGTGATGTGCAAATCAGTTGGTTATCTTTAAGACTCAGAAGGGCTCAAGTTGAAACCTTGCATTTTATAGAATAGATGTTAGGTAAACAGGATCTCAATTATGTTTACAGCACTTGAAATAGTGTTTTCTTGTACATTTTGTATTTTAAAACCTTTTAAAGGAGTGCAGTGCTCCTTCCGCAAATACAAAGGGAAGAAGAGTCTGCAGCTCAGGCTTCGCAGTTATAGTGCTGAAATAAATGGTGACAGATTGTTGCAGTCAGGTTCACATTGCTGGTAGAAATCACCCAACCATGAGCAGCTTGTGGGAAATAAAAGAGGTTTCTTTTAGCTTACAGGCTCAAGGGGGAAGCTTCATAATGGCAGGGAAAATGATGGCATGAGCAGAGGGTGGACATCAACCCCTGGCCCACATAAGGTGGACAACAGGAACAGGAGAGTGTGCCAACCACTAGCAAGGGGGAGTTGGCTATAACACCCATAAGCCCGCCCCCAACAATACACTGCTTCCAAGAGGCATTAATTCCCAGATCTCCATCAGCTGGGAACCTAGCATTCAGAACACCTAAGTTTATGGGGACATCTGAATCAAACCACCACATTCTGCCTCTGGCCCCTATAAAATGATTACCATACATGATATAAAATGTAATACATTCATCCAACCTTAAAAGTCCCCATAGTTTTTGTCAATTCCAATGATGTTCATACATCCACATCATCCAAGGTCTTTTAACTGAACCATAATACCAAAACAATAACCTCAAAAAAACCCATAATGGCACAGAATAAACATTCACACAGCAAAAGATGGCATTGGGCATAGCAAAGAAATGTTCAACCAATACAAGATCTAAACAGGGCAGACATCAAACTCTATAGCTCCAACTCCAATAACTCCAGTCAATGACAAATTTTCAAGTCCGATAATTCTAACCAGCCATTAGTTTATGGAGTTCCAATTTTGCCGCTCCAGCTAGGCTACTCACAGTCTTGGAAATTTTCATTTGGGGCCAGCAGCTCTCCTCAGCAGTCATCTCATGGTCCTGGCATCTCGACTGGGTCTCCACAGCAAACCACAGTTCATTCTCATGACTCCATAGGGTCTCTATGCAGGTATCCAGCAAACCTGCTTCACACTGACTATGGCCATTTCCAAAACACAAGACCACCATGTTGCAAACTCAATGACCCTCTCTTTCCTTCATTTCTTATACTCCACAGTATCTGGTGGGGTGCCAATTTGTTAACCTGGGGGGGGGGGGATAAAGCAGACTTTGAAGAACAGGATACTGATTGAGGCCCCTTCAAAAGAGCTTACATTCTTCCTATTGTCCCAGTGCAGACCAGGTGGCCCAGTCTCAAAGGTTGTAAACTCTCAAACGATTTGCAAGCAAATGGGCAGCAATTTAGGCCCAAAGCTTTCATTTTTTTCTGTGCCATATCCCTCTGCTTACACCAGTCTATTTCTATGCAATGCATCCCTGCAAAAATTCTCAGGACATGGCCATAAAGCAAGCCTCTCAAACTGTTTCTAGCCCAGTCTAAGCAAAGATCCTTTTCACCCTTATAAGCCAAACCTCACAGTTCATAGTTCTTACTTCATTCAAGCCTTTCGACTCCAACAAGAATAGTTCATCAAGCTGTACTTACAGCACTGCAAGGTGTCTCTTAGGCCATGGTTTCAAATACTTCCACATTTATCTTGAAAATCAAGGCCAAAGCCACACTTCAGGTATCTAACAACAATCCCACTACTTGGTACCACTTTACTGTTGCAGTCAGGTTTGCATTGCTGGTAGAAATCATCCAACCATGAGATGCTTGTGGGAAATAAAAGAGGTTTATTTTGGCTTACAAGATCGAGGGGGAAGCACCACGATGGCAGGGAAAATGATGGCATGAGCAGAGCATGGACATCACCCCCTGGCCAATATAAGGTGGACCATAGCAACAGGAGAGTGGCAAACATTAGCAAGGGAGAGCTGGCTATAATACCCACAAGCCTGCCCCCAACAATACACTATCTCCTGGAGGTGTTAATTCCCAAATCCCCGTAAGCTGGGAACCTAGCAGTCAGAACATCTAAGTTTATGGGGGACACCTGAACCAAAGCACCACTCAAATCCACAGTCAAAAACAGAACAAAAAGTTGGTGTAAGAAGCTTGACCGGGCCATGTAGAAAAAGGAGGTGTTATACAACAAAGTATGGGTAGCAGAGTTCTCTTGGAATACATTCCTCACAAAAAAACTTGTTTAATAGTTTTTAGATATTATGTTATATAATGATGATAACTAAAAGTATGATTAGCTGGGTGTGGGAGTATAACTTTTAATCACAGTACTTGGGAAGCCAAGGTAGCAGGATTATTGTGAGTTTGAGGCCCGCCTGAGACTACATAGTGAATTCCAGTTCAGCCTGGGCTAGAGCAAAACTCTACCTCAAACAGACAAACAACAACAACAACAACAAAAACACCCTGTGATTAAAACGTCTTTCTAATATGGTGGAATATTTGATTCAAGCAACAACTAAATGGCTTGAATGTGATCAATGTGATGTGCTGTTTGATTTGCTTTTTCTCTTGACAATGGAGAATGTAAGTTCTTCCCTGTATGTTGTTTCTATAGCTGATGTTAGAATGGGTCTAGATCACTCAATGATGCATTGTTTACCTTCAAAATCATATTGTAATGCAATCTCATTTTATCTTTCACCCATTTGTTTCATTTTTTTTAACTTTTATTTATTTCTCAAATGCATGGCTGCCCTCTAATACCTCATCATATTTACATTTAGTTCTTGGCCAAATGCTTCCAACCTCAGGCAGGTTGGCCCTCTCAAGTTGCATTTTTGTCTCTTCAGGCTCTAATTAACATACTTAACCTTCATGGTTGAAGTAGAATTGAACACTAATTGAATCTCTAAAGCAATGCACAGCAAATCAATTAATTGCTTCAGACTTCACATTTAAAATAGAAATGCTAGATAATGGTAGAATCAAGAGTATTTCCATGAGTTTCATGCCAGCATGGGCTATACAGTGAGTTCTAGGCCAATCTGAGTTACAGAGGTAGACACTGTCTCAAAAGGCTAACACATAAATAAGTATATAAAATTTGAATGATAATTACCTGAAATAAGCAATGGACATGGGGAGGTTGAAGGCTGAATAATTCACGAAATGAACTGTGCATGTTCCTGTACCTCTCCCCACTCTTCTGACATCCATTTGGATGTCTCAGATTCCTGGAAAACAATTATTTTAAGAGCAGAAATAAAGTTGAAAACTGAAATTTCACAAAGGTTGGTAGGATTCTCTATTTCATAATTTATTCGTAGCACTTCAAGTCAAATTATCAAAGTAGTAAGTGTCAGATTCATATAGTCCTTTTTGGATTTGGTCTGTGTTTTTGTTTGTGCACAAAATGTTCTCCATAGGCTCATTTGTTTGAGTACTTGATCCCTAATTAGTAGCACTTTTCAGAAAGTTTAAGGGACCTTCAGGAGGTGGAGCCTTGCTGGAGGAAGTGAGATAGCAGGGGCAAGCTTTGGGATTTCTGTGATCTGGCCCCAGTTCCTATTCTTTCCCTTCTTCCTTATTTTGGTGAAATGTGAACATTGTGCTTCTGGCTGCATACTTGCCCTGCCATGAAATTTATTGGTAAAACTCTAAGTCAAATTATACCCCTTTCTTTTCATAAGTTGCTTATGGTCAGGTATTTGTTCACAGAACTGAAGAAATAACTAATAGAACCTTTTTATTTCTTCTTTTAAAAAATACTTAAGAGAAAGACAAAAGAGAAAGGCAGCTGTGCCAGAGCTTCTAGCCAGCTGCTGCAAACTCCAGATGCTTGTGCTCCCTTGCATTTACAGGTTTCTTTTTTTGTTGTTGTTTGTTTGTTTGTTTTTCGAGGTAGCATTTCACTGTAGCCCTGGCTGGCCTGAAATTCCCTATGTAAGTTCCTGCTTGCCTCAAACTCACAGAAATCTTCCTGACTCTGCCTCCTGAGTGCTGGGATTAAAGGCATGTGCCACCATGCATGGCTTGCACTTACTGTTTTATGTGGGCACTGAGAAATCAAACTCAGGAAGTTAGAATTTGCAGGCAAGTGTCTTAACAACTAAGCAATCCCTCCAGCCCATGATATGGTCTTTATAGTCTTGTGTTTAAAAGACTGTGTAGGTGAAGACCACCAAATAAATGTTTTCTGGTTCCCCATCTACTGAGTTTGTGCCTTTCTGCCTCTGAAACATGACTTTAGAAACTGAAAAAGGAACCAAATATTGATTTGCTTGCAAAGAAATACAAATTCAATATGGTATGATAATCTTGCCTAATTTTGTAAAATTAAAGAAGGAGTGGGAGAAATATAAACTGAAAGTAGAGTGTGACAAATACTGTTTTTCTTCTTAGTTAGATAAAGCTTTGCAGAAAGAGCATAATGCTTGTGAAGATCATTTGGCTATCCTGACTTAGGGTCAAGTAATGAGGCAAAAATAATCAAAAAGTCAGGAAATGCCTCCATTTTATAATTAGTAATTATTTGTGAGACATAAAACAATAAATTTAGGGGCTCATGAAACCCCATGTGATCTGATGAGAGCTCATAGGAGCTATTTATTGGCAACTAATGACTGTTGGGGAAGGGGGAGTAATGTTCTTCAGTGATGTATCCACTGGTAAATTGCCTATAGTCCAGTGAATAATCCCCCATGCTCATGCAAGTGACCCTAATTTAATTTAGTGTTATAAAAATAATAAAATGAAGGAGATGGGTTGGGAAGAAGAAGTTTAGAAAGAATGGAAGGGGTAAGAGAGGGTAATGGGGTTGAATATATTCAAGATACATTGTACATATGTATGAAATTATCAAAGTCAAAAGAATCCACCAGTGAGACTCTAGGGGATTGGCTCATCAGTATAGCATTTGTCTAGCACTGCAAGGTCCTGGGTTCATCCTATCAAGGCAAATAAAAATAAAATAAAATAAAATAAAATAAAATAAAATAAAATAAAATAAAATAAAATAAATCATCCCTTAAAGGTCTGAGAGACCTATGACACATGATCGGATTGCACAGCCTTTTGCTGTGACACTTCTAATGTAGTCTCCACTCTGAAACAGTTCCTCAATTATGACTTGCCTTCTCTTCATGACCTTGTCTTTTCCAATAACAGGATCATTTTTAGGATGTTCCTCCATTGGGATTGTTCATGATTTGCTCAGGATGAGATTTTTGTACAGGAAGCACAAAAAGAACAACACCCTGTTCTAGAAAAACAATGTTGACTTCTTCATTACCTGTTATTCACACCAGTTGAAATATTTGCTTAGTTCTCCAGTGGGAGTTAATATGTCACACTTGCCAAAAAGTGCTTTATGGGAAATAAAACGAATCTATTCATGACAATAAAATGAAGAAATTTTACTACATTATGCTCTTGAAGTTAATTAAAAACAGTAATGTATCCTGTTGGTAACACTCGTGAAACTCCATTATTTCTGCTTTTAGAGGTTTGGGGACTTCTTTTTATAATATGAATTGATAAATCTAAGAGACTATTTAAATTATCTGCAACCTTAAAATAGACATACAATCTTTAAGAGGACGCAGCATTTAATTAAAAGTCAGAATCATCAGCATTTCATCAAACTCTTGATGACCTATAAACTGCGCATTACCAGAACAGCCTGGTGTTTTCTTCAACTGTAACAACATTCCTCGGTAAGCTTTCTTTATGTATTCATCTTACCCTTAAAATATGAGACTAAAATCATACTAGGTCTTTTATTAAAAACAGTAGCATGAGACTAGAAATTAATAATAGAGGAATTTTAGGAAACTGACAAACAAGGAGATTAAGCAACTTGGAAACTGAATAATCAATTGTCCAATAAAGATTTTTTTTTTAAAGCTGTGAAGGCAGGGATGATGGCTCAATGGGTAAGAGCACTTGCCAGAAACATAACAGCCTGAAAGGACCTAGAATCTCCAAGACTCGTGGAAACAACTGCGTATGCCCACTCATGTCTGTAACCCCAGTCCTGCAGTCCCAGAGAATTGCTGGCAGTTCTGCACTGGACAGTCAGAAACAGACTCCATCTCTAGCAAATAACATGGATGAGCCATGGAAGGATGCATGGCATTTTCATCTGATCTCCATGAGCCTGCAAGTGCCTGGGCACATACAAGTATATCACACACACACACACACACACACACACACTGTCCAAGAGTGGCAGCAGTGGGTGAAATAAAGAAAATGCAAACACAATATATCAAAAATCAATGAGATTTTACTATTTTGGGGGGCAGGCTTATGAGTATTATAGCTAGCTCCCCCTTGCTAGTTTTTGGCACACTGTTGCTATTGTCCACCTTATGTTGGCCAGGGAGTGATGTCCACCCTCAGCTCATGCCATCATTTTCTCTTGCTGTAATGGAGCTTCCCCTCGAGTCTTTAAGCCAAAATAAACCTTTTTTTTTTTTTTTTCCCAAAAGTTGATTTTGGTAAGGTGATTTCTGCCAGCAATGGGAACCTGACTACAACAAGGATCTATTTGTTTATTTCAATCTCCCCTTTATTCTCTCTCATACATAATCAGTTATATTTACATTTGGAGCAACAGAGAAAACACTTATAACTTCATGGAAAATAAGTAAAATGAAAAAAAGTCCATTAAGTAAGAATTACATACTACCAAGCAAATCTACAATTTATTTATAACACATGTATTCCACAAAGGAATTAGAAGTGGCCAATATAAAATGAGTGAACTTTCTCTTTTTTTAATGTGCTGTATTCATTATATTATTTTCATAAAAGTTTTTTTAAAAAAAAACCATAATTCTCTAATGGTTTCACTCACATGTCAGGTTCCCTGTCATTTCTTAGCAAGATCTGAGATATTTTAGTTGCATGAGGGATTTTTGAAATATATCTAATGTTAATAATAGAATACTGTATGTGGCAATTCCCTCCCAAAGCCCCTGACACATCAAGGACTGTGAAGTAGTGTCATTTATAAGAACTGAGAATAGAAAGTGGTATTTTGAGATGATAATCTGACTTTCCTACAAAACCCCATGACTCAGCCTTTTCCTCACCAATGTGGAATGGTCTTTGTCATCTGGGTGCACAGAGAATGTGACAAGCTGTATGCTTTTGGACTACAAGGGAGAGACCAGTGATGAGCTATGTGCTTTTTTTGACTACAAGGTAGAGAACACTAAAACACTAAATATACTGTGGACATTATGACATGAAAATGAATATATGGTAATAGTCTTTTTATTCAATTTCGAGGCTAAATAGAAAAGATTCTATGATGGTTGGTGAGTTTCTTGGTTGGCAATGCTGTTAAAATTTTTTTACCATGTAACTTTCTTCTTTCTATGTTGTCCATCCATCTAACATAGAAATTCATTTTGAAAGGTAGCTTTCGAGGATGGGAAGATTGCTCCATAGTTAAAGGCAATTGCTTGCAAAGCCTAATGGCCACAGGTTCAATTGCCAAGGCAGTCATATGAGCCAGATGTAAAATGTGGCACATTTTCTGGAGTTCTTTGCTAGGGCAAAAGGCTTTGGCATGCCCATACATACAGGCATGTGTGCATACATGTGAACACACACACACACAAATAATAGAGCAAGAACACTTTAAAGAAGCAGCTTTGGTTATTGGTCTAAGAGCTTTGATATAAAGGAAAGTTTTTCCACTGGACTGTTTTTGATTAGTGGATCTATGCTTAATTTTTAATATCCATGGCAGTGCCATTGAATGCCCACATTGTGCGGAAATACAATTTCACAGAAATTAGGGATTCTTTGGAGCAAAGACTGATTTTAGGGCTAGGGCAAGAAATATGCAAGATGAGGCAATATCCAAAACATTCATATGAAGGACAGCTTATTAACTACAAGTGGGACAATTAGAACATCAATAAAAGTACTAAGTAGAATGGATTCTGTGGATTGAAGTGTGATTTGAACTGTGGTTAGATCTGTGGGTTCATGAAGATACTAAAATATTAACCAGTGGTCCATGGATGGGCAATGGTAGTGAACTAACCAATTAAGCTAAAAATGGAACAGAGGGGTTCAGGCATGCATGGATGACTGTTCACACCATGAAAAAAGACAGGGAACTGTGGCTGTGTTTCTCCCAGTGGGAAAAGACAGCACTACCTATGAAGTAGCCTCTATCAAAAAAGTGTAGAAAATTCGTGATGGGGACATCTCACTAGGAAAGTGTTTTCTCAGGATGTACTAGTCCATGGGTTTGCTATCTATCACTGAAAAGCAAGAGGAGGAGGAGGGGGTGTTAAAACAGAGCATGAATTTGGCATATTCAGTGTATTAAAAAATCCAGACAGTCAGAAATTCCAAAGGACATACCACTTTTTTTGTATTCAAGAAAGTTATTAAACTAAGAGAAAAAAGAGATGGCAGACAAAAGATTAAAGGAGATTTAATCAGCTGCAATATGTGTACCTTTCAGGCCTGTGTACCTCCCACAGTGCTATGCAGAGAGCTGCCTCACATTGTTCCTAAGACATGTAAAGTGATTATTTCTTAACTGAAAAGAAAGAAATGCATATTTTTACCTTTGTAGATATTGAATGATAACTGAGTAGCACAAAATATTAAATAATAAGCTTTTGCATGTTATTTCTAAAGTATATGCATTAACTGACTTTTTTCTCACATCTGTTTTAGTTCTTAACATTTTCAGAATGCTGAAAATACTTTAGATAGAATTTAGCAATGGAGAGGGTCACTTTTCTCTGAGCAACATGACAAGTGTGTGAGAGTGAAGGCATATGACTTTTTCTGACTTGTTTATTATGATATTCTCTGAAGAAACAGTGTTTCCAATCTTGGAATATTCTCAGTGTTGCTTTCCATTTTGTTATGATAGTCAACTTCCTGTAAGCAACATCTTTGAAAATTAGCCATTGGTGACAATTTATTGTGCTTAGATTTTTATTATTTGTATTTCTCTTTTTAATTTGTTCAGAATTAATTTAGTTGTAAAATCTTCTTTTCATTTTTAGTCACAGTATCTGTTACTTCCCAAAAAGGTTGGGCAAAGAACTTATGATGTAGACTCATGATACATTTTAATTAGTAGAAAATAAAATTCATGGTGACATCCTTAGAATATAAATATAAATATATATAAATACATGTAACACACACACACATATAATCTCTAAAGTAGAATTTAATTAACTAAAATAGCATAGGTAATCAATGTCATAAAACATTTAATAATAAGAGTTTTATTTTGGACAATTCTTGTAAAGAATTCTTCTGATTTTGGCCATGAACAGCATATGAACTCCTATGTGTCTATTATAAAAATAGGCCAATTGCAGAGTTATAATAAAGAAGAAAACTTTGGAACTGTATTTCCAGTCTGATTAGTAGAATTTACATTCTAAGAAAGAGAGCTCTCTCTGGAAACCAGAGTGAGGCATGTCCCAACTGCCCTTCTTTAAACTGCACAGATACTCCAGCTCATAGTCTACTCATCAAAAGTCCACTTTCTTTTATACTGTTTCTTCTCATGGGAAAATGCCTATGGGTTTTGATAAAGATTCTTGAGAGTTCTCTCTTGAATACACCATTGAATATATAAAAAGGTCTAGTGGGAATGATGGATGTTAACTCAATAGACACAAACATAAATATGGAACTATAGATACTTGATGTGGTAAAAGTCCCTTAAATGGTGCTCTTAGCAGATCATAGAACCACTCACCCCAGTCTTGTGGTTTTCCCCAGTGTCTGCAGAAATGATAATGAATTGAGATATAAATGCTATGAGATATGAATAAGAGGAAAGCAAAGAAGAAACTACATGTAGAGACACTTTGTTCAGAAGTACCATGAAGAATTTCGAGGACTGAAGCCAGTGGTCTTACTAGGTGGTTGTATTTGCCATAGTAGTTGATGTGTTTATTCTGTTGGCTTTTATACAAATTTCCTTTAAAATTCAAGGGAGCTTGTTTATGTAGGCTTTGGTGAAATGCTGGGTCTGGTCTGTTGGCAGAACATGATGTGGTTGAATATTTTCTTTCTCCATTTCTTGTGCTGTTCTTTGTATACATCTTTGTATACATCTGCACAGAACTGCAAATACTGATAAAGGAGATAAATGAAAGGATGGTGGTGGCAAACGTCTGTTCTGGTGATTGATGGTTTTGGCAGTGACTAAGGGTGGTTGAGGTGTATGAAGACACTTGTAGTGGTGCCACAATCGTCCCGTGGTATGAGCTTTCTGCTGCCTTGTTCTGTGTATTAGTCTAGCTTCACTAGAGAAACACAACATACTATATATAGCAGTTAGATAGATAGATAGAACGTATCATAGTTGTATATCATAAATATAGTTATATATTTTATGTTTTAGTATGTCATATCATAATATATGATTGTTATTTATCCAACTTGCTACCCATAAAGTTTGGGACATAGAGGTCTTACTACATCAGTCAGGAATATACATAATTTTATACACATAATATAATATATGTAACTTTTCAGAATTATGTAATTTATAACTAACTACATTTATATACATAAATGTTATAAATATCTATAATATTATGGATACATGCATGTTGTTGTATGTATGGGATCATGTTTTTGTAAAGACTGACAAGACCTGAGAACTATAAAGTGATAAGCTGGACAACCAAGATAACTGGTATTATAAGTTGTAGTCAGAATATGCATCCATAAGTAGGAGAGGACAAATGTGTTATATCAAAGACAATGAGTCTGGGATAGTGAAATATGCCTTATTGTTATATTCAGGTCTTAAAGGGTTGGACAAGATCCACTAACACTGGAGAGACCAATCTTTTTTACTTAGTCAACAGAATTGAATGCTGATCTCATTCAAAAACAACTTCATAGAAAAACAGAATAATTTTCAAGAAAATATGTGGGAATATTTATTGCTACTAATTCTAAAGCTAATAGATAAATGCTATGTTTTGTGCAGTCTAACTTTTTATGTTAAGCTTTGCAGTCACATTGTTATAAATTATGTTATTTATCTTGTTTTAAAGATCTAGTATAATTGTGCATACTTATGAAATACAGGATGATATTTCAATAACAGAAACAATATGTAAAGAATCAAATTACCTTAACTAGAGACATCCATCACTACAAACCATTATCTTTGACTAGCAAACCCAGGGCCCTCATATATGCTAGGCAAGTACTCTATCCCCAAGCTACGGCTCTTTATCTCCTCTTCATTTATTTGAAGTAAGAACACTTAAAATTCCCTCATCTAGCTGTTTTACAAATTAAAACCAGCCATAAAGTAAAACTGACCTCTATCGTAACTAAATAGTTCATTTGTCCTTCCTTTTCCCTCGTAGGAAAAATTTCCTCTTAGGAATGCACCCTCAATCCATGATTTGCACTGCTCACCTGCCCTGTGATGGACGGCCAATTCTGGGAGGATGTTTCCATGCCAACTGAACCCCACATGAATGTCTAACCATCTTTGCTTTTTTGTTTGTTGTTGTTGTTGATTTATGGGTATCTCTGAAGTACACATACAAATATTCATTTCCCCACATTTTTTTCATTACTAACCCATTTTCATTTACTTTGCTGTGCTGTGATTATACTAAATTGAATCAAGCATTTTCATAGGAGAATTGTCTGCTGATTGATTTCTAGGGGAAACTTTTTTAAAAAAGTGATTCATTTGCTTTGAAATGTTGTATTTGTGCTGTTCAATTTTCTTTAAACTTATTCACATTTCCATTAAGTTAGACCTCAAAACAGCAGGCTGTATAATAGGCTTGTGTATAAGACCTTTCATTACACAGTTTAAAGTGCTTGGATGGTATCTTCAGAAAGAGTAATATATTGGTATTTAGCTACCTGTGTTAAAGTAGGAAGTAACTTTACTGAGTCCCTAATATTGAATAAATTTAAACATTAAATACATCTACAATAATATATCACTATTTTTCAGTAAATTGTTTCTAATATAGTTTTGTATATGTTGTCTATAAAATTTTCTACAGTACGTTGTTTAAATTGAAAACAGCAAATGGTACGCCAATGAAAGCTTTGTTCAAACTTTCATAATGAAGCACTTCATTAGAACCACCATTTATAAATTAGGAGTTGAGAGAATAAATTTTTTTATTCTCCCATAATATGCCATTTGTAATGATGGTAATTATTTCAGTTAATAGTGTTAGGAAACTAATATGTAGCACTTCTAGACTTCATTGGGTTGACAGGTCAAGGATATCCTCATGGCTGGCAAACACATACTTTCACATAAATATTATAGTGCATAAGAAGGTAAAAATAATATACGTTTTCTTAATGCCCTCCTTGTGATAATAGTTTAAAAATATATCTAATTTTTATGTTACAATATCTATATTTTACTTTTAAAAATATGAAAATACTGAAAAACTATTTACAAATTTTACTTGTAGTAAGAATTAGTTGGAAATATTCTGTACTTTCTATAAATTTTCTTTTTATAATTAAAGTCAGATTATTTCTTTTGAAATATGGTAAGATCCAAACCCTAGAATCTATAAATATGACCTTATTAGGAAATAGTGTCTGTGTGGACAGCATCTGGTTTTGAAGGTTATTGAAGTGGGGCCAAGGACAACACGACTGGGCTCCCTATCAGAAGGAAGAACTGAGAACGAGAGGAGAGAGGGCCATGTGAAGATGATACATATTTGTGGCTAACAAAGACCTGCTGCCACCTGAAACTTGAAAAGACCATAATTCTCCCCTAGAAATTTCTGAAGCAGCGTGGTACCAACTCTGCCTCAGTCATGGACTTCTATCCTCCAGAACTGCCAAAGAACCCATGTGTATTGTGTTAAGTCACACACTTTGGATATCTTTTGTTATAGTGGGGAAAAGGCCATATTGCTTTCATACTCAGAACAACTCTATTAATAATTATACTGACGGTCTTTGGAATAGCAGCTTGCAGTCCTGACAGATTCTTTTTTATAATACATATCTTATAATACTATTTTAATGTTCCAAAGTTAAATGCATAGGCAATATAACCCACCTACATAACACCAAAATAGCAGTTTAATACCCTGAGTTTATTTAACTAATGTACAATATTACTTTGTGATAAAATAATAACTATTTCAATATCTAAATGTTTTGGAGAGACTTCACAGGAAGACACAGTGAGGAAGTCAAATGTTTGCACCTACAGTCACCATGTGTGAAACATGCACATTCACCTAGACTTTTATCTTTGCTATTTTGCATTAATGATTCAACAGTTCTGAGCATTATTACGTATCAAAAGTTTCTAAAACAATGAACAACTATGTTGCTTCCTAACTACAAAAAGCAATAATTACTTAATCTTCATGGAAATTGCATCATTTAATTGATGAAATCATGTTATATTATCAACATTTTGATTATCACCTTTCTTGGAATAATCAATGAAATCTAGTCACAGTTATTCCTTCTCTATATTTGCATACACATTAACCAATTTATTTTATATATGAGTATCTGTATAATATATGTATACACACACACACACACACACACACCCACACACACACACACCCACACAACATATTTTTTCCGAGTGCTAGGGTCCAGGATATGGGCTAAATGAACTTATTTTTGATAACAATTCACAGTGAAGCCATGACTAAACTCAGATTTGTTTAGTTTTAAAGCCAACATATAAATCCATTTATATTGTGTCACGGCCTTGAGCCATGGGAGGAATATTTGGGAAATCCAGTTCTATTCCTGGAACCACCTGTTAGTTGTCCTCATAAAATGATCACACACTTTGTTTCTTTTCTATCAGGTTCTTTAAGTTTCTAGAGTCTGGGCAGTTCTTTGGAGTCAGGAATGAGATGGACAATGAACACACTGGCAGTGGGGCTCAATTATTTTGTATGTTAGCATTTCACATATGATTTTGTTCCATTGGTCTATACTCCTGTTTTGTGCTAGTACCATGCTATTTTATTACTATGGCTTTGTAGTATAGCTTTAGATCAAGTATAGTGATGCTTCCAGAGGTTTTTCTTTTGCTGAGGATATGATTGGATATTTGAGACCTTCTGCCTTTTCATATGAATTTTGAGATCTTTTTTTTTTTTCTATCTCTGTGAAGACCAATGTTGGGATTTTGAATGGCATTGGTTTAAATCTGTATATTGCCTTTGGTAAGATTGCTATTTTCACAATGTTAATTCTGCCTATCCAGGAGCATGGGAGGTCTTTCCATTTCCTCAAGTCCTCCTCAATTTCTTTTTTTTTTTTTTAATGTTTTGATTTTATAAGTCTTTCCTACAGTTACTCAATATTTGACAGCATCTTGAACAAATGGTGCTGGACAAACTGTATAACCACATGCAAGAAATTGAAACTTGATCTACACATCTCACCATGCACAAAAATAAAGTCCAAATGGAACAAAGACCCCAATATAAGACCAGAAACTCAGCTACTACCAGAAGAAAAATAGGAGGAACTTTCCATGATATAGGAATGTGAAAGGACTTCCTGAAAAAAACCCTAGTAGCTCAGGATCTTAAACAGTCACTCAACCACTGGGATCTCATGAAGCTGAAAAGTTTGTTCACAGACAAACATACAATAAGCAGAGCCAATATATTACCCACAGAATGAGAGAAAATTCTTGCTGGTTATCCAACTGACAGAGGCCTAATTTCTAGAATCTACAAAGAACTGTAAAACCTAAACAATAAAAAGTCAACCCATTCTCACAAAATGAGGCAAAGAACTGGACAGGCAGTTCTCAGAGGAAGAAATACAAATGACAAACATACACTTAAGAAAATGTTCATCATCCCTAATCATCAGGGAAATGTAAATTAAAACAACTATGAGATTAGACCTTACCCCAGTAAGGATAGCAAACATTAAAAAATCAAATGAAAACATATGCTGTTAAGAATGTGGAGAAATAGAAACCCTCATCCACTGTTGGTGGGAATGTAAGATGGTACAACCACTTTGGATAGCAATATGGAGACTCCTAAAAAGGTTGATTATAGAGTTACCAACAGACCCAGTTATTCCCTTACTAGGGATTTATCCTAAAGGCTCCATGCCTCAGTTCAGAGAGATTTGCTCAAGCATGTTTATAGCTGCTCAGTTCATAATAACTAAGAGCTGTAATCAACTGACATGTCCATCATTAGATGAATGGTAAACCAAGATAATGGTATATCTACACAATGTAATTCTACACATCAGTAAGGAAAAATGATACAATAAGATTTGAAGAAAAATGGTTGAACCTGGAACAGATCATTCTCATTGAACTCATTAGACAATCATCGCATAGTCTCACTCATCTGCAGCTCCTAACCTGAATCTACCCAAGATGCTGACATACCTAATAAGCATCTCGAGGACTGGACAATAGGGAGGGTGTGGCAGGAGTGGAGGGTAAGGGTGGAGGTGGGGGACATAAAAGTGGACTGAAATGTCAATGGTATCATACAATTCTACATCCTAAAAGACAAACTAAATGGTTGAACCTTCACCAGGTCCTTAGAGGGAACACCTGAATCATAAGGCCCAGGAGAATGTATGATTAAAATTAACCTTAATCTTCTCCTGTTTCTCTCTCTCTCTCTCTCTATCTCTTTCTCTTTATCTCTCTTTCTCTCTCATCTCTCTCTTCTCCCTGTCTCTTTTATATTACCTATCTTTTTATTCCTTCTTTTCTTTGGCACTGGCCTGTAACTCCTAGCACTAGCATGTGGCTAACATCCACAATGAGCTGTTGATCAGAGAGAAACCTACAAGGTTTCCCAAAAGAAGACAGAATTCTTGCAGAGTGCTTGATGACCCACCAAAGGTTAGTGGTAAGACCTTAATGCTAAAGACAGCATATGCTGTTGGAACATAACATGGAGTGACATGGCTGGAATTGAGAAAAGAGTCAGTCCCCCAACAGTTAGTTCATCTAGTGCCAGAAAGTGCAACATGATGGTGGGGAACCAACTGTTCTTAATTTGGCTTACTGATCTGCTCGATGGAACCCATAACTGAAGCTGGGAAACAAGTCAGAACCACATCCAAAAATGATCCCACTCTCTATTATCAAGCTCCCACCAATTCTGGGCTACAAGAGGGCCTACACCTATTAAATTCTCTCTAAAATAACAATGGTTATCCCATTTATATGGTGGTGACTTCATTCTCTGTTGTAGAATTTTCTTCTCTTTTTCAGATGAACACACATCCTGAGGAGAAAACCAGCCCATGACCCCTCATCAGGGCCCCCACTGAAACTAAGAATCACTGGAGAAATGAGCGAGAGTGCTGCTTTTCTGGTGAACCTGGTATCAGCACAAGGTGAATGAGATAGACATAGAGAACACTCAACTCCTACCAAATCAGATATCCAGAGACACAGAGACTTCCAAAGACATCATCATTGAAGCAGACCTAAAATGAACCCAACATGGCTCAGGGAAATTTGTGAAAGAGTGGGCAGAAAAAATTTTAGAGC
Organism: Jaculus jaculus; assembly: GCF_020740685.1. Classification (NCBI taxonomy): domain Eukaryota; kingdom Metazoa; phylum Chordata; class Mammalia; order Rodentia; family Dipodidae; genus Jaculus; species Jaculus jaculus. The sequence continues at coordinate 145,576,868 of NC_059105.1, read as the reverse complement.
CACACATTGGGTCAATATGCACCGAGACAGTCTCTTACCCATAACTGATGGCTAACCCCACAATGTGCGATCCATATTCCCCCATGAGGATGGTCGCTGCTGAAGGGTGGGGGGACAGGGAAGAGGCTAATGATGGTACCAACATGGCTGTATACACACTGTGTACATACCTCACAAAATAAATAACTAAAAACGATTTTGTTCCATATTTTAAAAGCCTTTGAAATCACTAGAAGATCTGCAGAACAATACCTAGTTTAAGCTAGGACTTGTGGCTATGTTCTTTTATACTCCTGCATAAGTAGCATTCAACTGGTATCTTATGTCTGTTCATGTTTTGGCTCCTATCTTGGAGGCTTGTGGTACTTGAAGCCTTCATGAAGTTATTTTGACTTCTCTTTGGATGGAACAAAATATGATTATTAGTTAAGAGGCTCAACCTTTGCCAAGGAGAGCCAAGCAAAGACTCTGGCTCTAAGTGCAGATATTGGAACCAACCACAGAAATGTTTTGTTATTGTTGTTGTTGTTGTAAATATTTAATAAAAGTGATCAAAGAGACAAGGCCTCCAGCAAAACATTTTAGTTTTATTAACTTTCTGGTGGTTGAAAGAATAATTCAGAGGGAAAATGCATCAACTAAAACTTCTACTTGCCTAGTAACAGGTTTTTTTTTTTTTAAGGTTAACTGAAAAGAGATAAAGTGATTTGATGAATTTGTTAAGTTTTATAAAGCTTTAAGACTATAAATTCTGAAAAACTTGTAAGTAGTTTGCAATATTGGAATTATTAGGTCAACATTATCAGACCAGTTGAACAATAGTCAAACCATAAAAAGAGTTAAATTCTGCTGCTAGTGTAGGCACATTGATGATCCATTATTACACTATAGTTCTAATATTCCTGCCATATTCTGGTTTGGGGGTCATTAGCCTTCCATTTTCTCAGAAAAAAATGAAAGTAAATCTGGAATATAGTACTTAGTTTTGCCAGAATTTCAGCCTGCCACAAATTGAGAACAGCTACACATATAAAGAATTCAGCATTATGGGCTGGAGAGATGACTTAGCCATTAAGCACTTGCCTGTGAAGCTGAAGGACTCTGGCATGAGGCTCGATTCCCTAGGACCCACATAAGCCAGATGCACAAGGTAGCATATGCATCTGGAGTTTGTTTGCAGTGGCTGGAGGCCCTGGTGTGCCCATTCTCTCTCTCTCTCTGTCTCTCTCTCTGCCTGTCTCTCTCAAATAAATAAATAAAAATAAACAAAATTAAAAGAAAAAAGAATTCAGCATTATTTGAGGCCTCTTTTCCAGAAGATAAATTATTATCAAATCCTAAAAGAATTAGCAATTACTAGAATTTTAAATGACAGAATTTTAAATATCAAATATTTTATAAGGTTTATATAATTTCCAAAGGTGTATCTAACACCTCCAGCTCATAAAATTAAGGAAACACTTTCTTCTAATCAGGTTAATGGCTGCCTTATTTCTATGGAATGTGTAATACACAAAATATCAGTATTTTTTTAATTTTACTTTTAAATATTTTATCTTATTTATTACAGAGAGAGGGAAAAAGAGTAAAAGAGAGAGAGAGAGAAATAAAGGCAGATAGAAACAGAATGGGCATTCTCTAGCCACTGTAAAAAACTCCAGACACATGCGTATCCATGTGCATCTGACTTACATAAGTACTGGGGAATTGAACCTGGGTCCTTGGGCTTCACAGGCAAGCATCTTAATCACTAAGTCATCTCTCCAGCATTCAGTATTTTAATTTTACTTTCTATTAATCTAGGAAATATGAGGGTAAATAATGGCAAAGCAATAAATATGAGTAACTTGATAGGCAACACATCTGTGAATTCGTTTCCTTACAGAAAAAAAAATATTTTCAAGACAAATATGGTCAAGACATGTATTAACTATTGTAATCTGAAAGTTATTTCATAATTCATCATGCCAATAAAAATAATGCAGAGATACTTAAGAAATCTGCACATCAGGTTGGGGTTATTGGAACCTAAATTTATATATTAAAATGGCAGTACTTGGTACCTAGCTTGACATTATTAGAAAACTGAGAAGAGCAATGATATTATGTTTATTTTACTAATGTATTTTAAAAAATATATTTTATTTATTTATTTGAGACAGAAAGAAGCAGAGGGGGTGGGGAGAGAATGGGCACACCAGGGCCGCCAGCCACTGCAAATGAACTCCAGACACATGTGGTACCTTGTAAATCTGGCTTACGTGGGACCTGGGGAATTGAACCTAGATCCTTTGACTTTGCAGGCAAACACCTTAACTGCTAAGCCATCTCTCCAGCCCTACTAATGCATTTTTGCTCTTGGTGTGCTTTGAATCTTAATTTTCTTTTTGCTGGTAGTACTGATCAAACCAAAGGCTATCTATATGTTAAGCAAGCACACTGTAATTTACACAGGACTCTGTACACTGCCATAGAATTACATACCCAGCTCTGATTTATTCATTTATGTATTTATTAGTTATTTATTTAAAGACAGGGTTCCACGTGTATCCCAGCCTGGCCTCAACTTCCAGGTCTATTGTCTCACTCTTTCCAATGTTTGGGTTAGAAGTATGTGTTACTGTAAATGGACTCCGGAAAAATGTAATTTTCATATTCAAATAAATTTAGATACTTTAATAATACAATATTATTACTTTTTCATTACAGTCTTTTATGTCAATATATTTTTCTTTAAATATTTTTATTGGCATATACTATTGTACAAAACAGTGGGTTTCATAATGACATTTTCACTCAAGTATATCATGTACTTTGACCATAATGACCTCCCATATACTCACCTATTTCCCTTCTTTTCATCCTACCATTCTGCTTGCATGTCACACATGTAATGATATCATATATATATGGAGAGAGAGAGAACATATGTAATGATTATTATATATATCTTTGGTTCCACATATAAGAAAAATGGGTTTTACATTCTAAGTCTAGTTTATTCCACTAATATGATGAATGCCAGCTTCTCCTCCATTTTCCTGGAATGAAATGAGTTAATTCTCCTCTATGGCTGAAAAACTCCATTTCATATATATATGAATGTGCATGCATGTCTGTAGTATGCTGACTTAAAAGTCCCTTGTCAATGTTATTGATTTTAACATACATTGGAGCGAAGCATATACATTTGAAGATTCTTTGTTTTTAACTTTTTGAGAATTTTCATAGACATACATAATGTAATTTAATCATAAATTCGGCCATTGTCTTACTTTCTTAAGGGAGAGTTAGCATTTTTCCATGAACATCAGAAACAGATGTCTTCACGCAGGTGAGGGACTTGACCTGGAGCATGGGAGAATTTGTCCCTTGGACTGTCAAGTAGCTGGTTCAAGAGGTTCTGTTCTGATCTGCTAAATAAGTTATAAAGCAAATTCACTTTAAGGATTTAATAACTATGTCTTTAGCATATGATTTTGAGATAGAAGTTGTAAAAATGTAAGTAGGAAATCTGACATTTTTCAAAGCATGTCACTTTGGAACCAACTACATTCTAAAGAGTAAATAGCATTGATTCTGCAAGGTAGAAATGGAAAAAAAAAATCTTTTCCTCTGAAGATTATTAATTTAGAGAACAAATAATGGAAGATTAATTTAAATTACACATTGTATATTGTGGTGGTTTGATTCAGGTGTCCCCCATAAACTTAGGTGTTCTGAATGCTAGGTTCCCAGCTGATGGGTATTTGGGAATTAATGCCTCCTGGAGAGAGTGTATTGTTGGGGGTGGGCTTATGGGTATTAAAGCCAGTTTCCCCTTGCCAGTGTTCGGCACACCCTCCTGTTGCTGTGTTCCACCTTATGTTGGCCAGGGGGTGATGTCCACCCTCTGCTCATGCCATCGTTTTCCCCTGCCATCGTGGAGCTTCCCCTCGAGCCTATAGCCAAAATAAATCTCTTTTTCCCAGAAGCTGCTCTTGGTTGGGTGATTTCTAACAGCACTGCGAACCGGACTGCAACAGTAAAGTGGTACCGAGGAGTGGGGTTGCTGCTAAACACCTGACTGTGTGGCTTCAGCCTTTTTGGAGCTGATTTTCAAGAGGAATGTGGAAGGATTTGAAACCTTGGCCTAAGAGATGCCTTGCAGTGCTGTAAGTACAGCTTGATGGTCTATCCTGGTCAGAGCTGAAAGACCTGAAGGCAGTAAGAACTATGGACTGTGAGGTTTGGCTTATGAGGGTGAGAAAGAGCTTTGCCTGGACTGGGCTAGCAGTTTGTGTGAGAAGCTTGCTCTTGTGCCCGTGTCCTGAGAAGTTGTGCAGGGTTGCTTTGCATAGAAATGAACTGGTGTGAGCAGAGGGATATGGCACAGAAAGAAAAATCTTTGGGTGAACTCTTGCCCGTTCAGCTGTAACTGAGAGATTACAACCTTTGACACTGGGCTAGCTGACCTGCGCTGGGGCAACAAGAAGAATGTAGACTCTTTTGAAGGGGCCTGAGTGCTCAAGGAGTCCTGTTCTTCAAAGTCTGCTTTATTCCCCCCTGGATTAACAAATTGGCACCCTACCTGGTATTGTGGAGTATAAGAAATGCTGGAAAGAGGGTCATTGAGTTTGCAACATGGTCTTGTGTTTTGGAAATGCCCATGGGCAGTGTGAAGCGGGTTTGCTGGTTGCCTGCATAGAGACCCCATGGGGCCATGAAGATGAACCGTGGCTTGCAGTGCAAACCCAGTGGAGATGCTGGGACCATGAGATGGCTGCCGAGGAGCTGCCGGCCCCGATGAAGTTTCCCAGGACTGTGAGTAGCCTAGCTGGAGGGGCGGAATTGGAATGCCAGAGACTTGTTGCTGGTTAGAATTATTGGACTTGAAGATTTGTCACTGGTTTGAGTTGCTGGACTTGAAGCTACAGAGTTTGATGTTTGCACTGGTTGTTTTAAATCTTGTATTGGTTGAATGTGTCTTTGCTATGCCCAATGCCATCTATTGCAGTGTGAATATTTATTCTGTGCCATTCTGGGTTTTTTGAGGTTATATTTTGGTATTATGGCTCAGTTAAAAGATCTTGAACTATGGGGATATATGAACATCATTGAGATTGATAAAAACTATGGGGACTTTTAAAGTAAGACTGAAAGCATTGTATTTTACATCATGTATGGATATCAGTTTATGGGGGCCAGGGGCAGAATGTGGTGGTTTGATTCAGGTGTCCCCCATAAACTTAGGTGTTCTGAATGCTAGGTTCCCAGCTGATGGGTATTTGGGAATTAATGCCTCCTGGAGAGAGTGTATTGTTGGGGGTGGGCTTACGGGTATTAAAGCCAGTTTCCCCTTGCCAGTGTTTGGCACACTCTCTTGTTGCTATGGTCCACCTTATATGGGCCAGGGGGTGATGTCCACCCTCTGCTCATGCCATCGTTTTCCCCTGCCATCGTGGAGCTTCCCCTCGAGCCTGTAAGCCAAAATAAATCTCTTTTTCCCAGATGCTGCTCTTGGTTGGGTGATTTCTACCAGCAATGCGAACCGGACTGCAACATATATTTACTTATTTTAAAATGTCACAAATTATTTTAATAATTTACTCTATTCATTTGTCTCACAAGTTGGGAATAAAAACCCAATATAGCCACTGGATGAAACATTATTTAGATACAGATCAAATACTGTTTTGAAAGAGATGAGTTTTCTTGGTCTATTTTACTAACATCCTTAGGAATGGAATCTTCTGTGTTTCTCAAGCATGTTTTTAAAGCATATTGAACAGAGAAAACGCATTCCATACTCCCAATTTAGCTCCATCCCTCAATATTTTAATGCAATTCTATTTATTTTCTGGCAATGATCCATAAGCTCAGTAAGCCACAACATATGTTCTGTGGGGAAGCACTATTCCTTAGTGATCACGAACACACAAGTACCAAGATTAATTGTACACATCCTATATGCTCTACAGCCTTCTTCTAAAATACTGTAACATGTCAACAACCAAGATCTTGTAATTAACAGAATAATAAGATGGTATATTGGTTTACCCAAAGTTTTCCAAATTCACTTGAGATTGGAATTCTTTTTAATAATATATATAATTTATATAATTGGTTACATGTATGATATATTCTAATATGGTATATAATTTTCAGGAGAATATTATAGGGAAATCACACTAATCTATGATACATTCCTTAAGCCACTTAGCAGTTAATAACTCCTCTACCAGTGCCACAATTTATACAGAACTACTTGGAAATTTTATACAGTGTTTACAGTGGCCAAAAATTTTGTGAAAGAGCCGGGCATGGTGGCGCACGCCTTTAATCCCAGCACTCGGGAGGCAGAGGTAGGAGGATCTCCGAGAGTTTGAGGCCACCCTGAGACTACATAGTGAATTCCAGGTCAGCCTGAGCCAGAGTGAGACCCTACCTCGAAAAACAAAAACAAAAACAAACAAAAAAAATTGTGAAAGTGATAAAATTTACCATTTTTTCTTTACATATCTTTTTGTATATATCATGTAGAATACTCAATTGACGTTTATTTTCAAGTATGCAATTTTTATTCAGCCATATTGTATGGAGTCACAATAATAATAAATTACAGTATATTAAAAATGTCTCAGAATGAGTAAACAAACTTCCTATTTAGTATTTTCCTTTAGAATTAATACTTAATGTATCAAGTATTTTTGATATGCCCTTCTTTGTTATAAACAAGCTTCATTACGTGAGTTAGTGGAGTAGCTAAATAAAAGTAGGTCTTGAAACTATTTAAAATTTATTTTAAATACCTTATTTTTATTTATTTATTAGATAGAAAGAGACAGAGAGAAAGAGAGAGAGAATGGATGCACTAGGGCTTCCAGCCACTGCAAACTCCAGATGCATACACCATGTTGTGCATCTGGCTTACATGGGTACTGGGGAATCAAACAGAGGTCCTTTGCCTTTGCAGGCAAGCGCCCTAACTGCTAAACCATCTCTCTAGCCCTAAAACTTATTTTATATAATTCTTTTGGGAATAGAACCTGGGTCCTTTGGCTTTTCAGGCAAAGGCCTTAACCGCTAAAACCATCCCTCCAGCCCTATATCTTTGATTTTTTGAGACAAAGCCTCATTATGTAATTTTACACAGGACTCAAACTTGTTATTCTCCTACTCCAGCCTTTTGGGTGCTGGGATTATAGACCTGAGTCACCATACTCAACTAGAAAAAGAGTCAATTTTAAAATTACATTTTATTCATTTACTTGCACGCATGTACACAATATGGTTTCTTGCTGCTACAAATGCCAAATGCTTATGACCCCTTTGTGTCCGTTTTTACAAGGGAACTAGAGAACTGAATCCAGGCTAGCAGCTATGTGAGTAGGCACCTTTTATCATTGACCCATTTCTCCAGCCCTCAAAATCAATTTTGAGATGGATGAGAAATGCAAACGTCCTGAACAGCTTCATTTTAACATTAAGTGGTTGAAAGAAAGTTACACAATTTTTCAAACAATAGAGATGTTAAATGAAATGAATTTTCTTAAATTGTGTATACTGCATTTCTTAGTCCTGCCTTTCCTAGTTGTTTAAAAGCCACTCCAGTTGCCATTAACCTGTTCATTAAAAAATTAAATCACTTGTCAAAATTTATTCCAAGAAAAACTCACAAAATATTACCAGAAAATATAAATAAACAAACTTCTTTCTCAGACAACTTGGTGAGCTGTAGATTCTAAGAAATAGTTGCATCAGTAAGCAATGTTAATTGTCATGTTAGGCTACAATGAAATCTGCACTTCTCTTTTGCTGGCTTATGACTTTGACTGCAGTTATAATAGTGGTATAATAAAATCATAGCAGAAAATCTCACAGGGAGAGCACATGTCTCCTACATGAGATAGTTAAAGTGATTTGAGACATTTTTCTAGTTTAGATTCTTATGTTCTAGTGTTAAATCCCGTGCCTATTTTGAATCCTAGTGTTAATGGTATAAATTTCGATACATAGTGTGAAGATTGTAAAGTCAAATGCAAGGTCATTAATAGTCAATGCTTCTTAAAAGAAATAGTAGCTTAATTTATTCTGACCAAAAAAATGGGCCAGTAAGATATGTGATTATCACAACTTTTCAGTATATTGGTAAGAAACTTCATAATTAATATTGATCATCATTTCATGCTAGAAAATTTTGAAATCCACTGATGACATTATTCAATGAAACTCAAAGCTAAGTAGTCTTGGTTTTTCTCTGTACCATGAACACCCAAAAATAACTTCCTTCTGCAATATACAAGCTCTTTTTGGAAAACAAACTCAATTGCAATGCACTAAATTCGATGTCAGTACTTATTACCTGTGAGTGTTCTTTGGTGTCCCAGAAAATTGTATCACTATTTTCTTTTAATTACCTTCCTCACTTCCTGTCAAGCATCCAAATGACCCCATGACCTTAATTGTGACGTGTCATTCATTCAGAAGCTTCAGTAGTAATTACACATGCTGGTTATTAGTTGACTTTAAAAATGTGACATTTTCCCAATGCTCATAAATTACTAGATTATATATGTGAGAACTTTTAATTTATTTTAATGGTTTTGTACAATATTACTTTCAACTGATTTCCAATCTATGTGGATAATTAATATATACAAAAAAATGTATTCAAAGTGACTTAAAATAAGTGGATATGGAACTTTGATACTTATAGGAGATATTATAAGGAGATAAGCATGTAATTGTTTACAGAAGAGACATCTTCCGAGGACGCTAAAGTTTGTTCTGCCAAACAGAAGTATCAAAGTTAGATGCGGAAGAAAATGGTACGGCATCCACAGAAAGAGGCTAATGATTTTTCCTCTTTCAGATACTGACGATCTGCATAAGCTTATGGCGTTTTAGTACTTGAGAGATATGGACACATATCTGAAATTTTCAAGATACCATCAGAACACTTCTGTACGCAGTGTGAGGACATTGCACCCTCTGTATGTTGATGTATTTTTACATAGGTTGTGGTCAAAGAGAAGCCTAGCCACATTATAACTACATCTACAGAAATCGTGGCAAGAAGTTAGACACGCGTATAAGGAAAGGGGGCTGTTGAATGTTGATTTCATTTTCATCTCCCACAGGCTGTTGGTGAAATTATTAGGACTCCTAGATTAAATTAATTTATTGGATCCTTCCAGCAGGGGGCAGCAGATCTCTGCATAGTTGGGGGAGACGAATCCAAAGTTGCCCGTATTGCCATGGCAGCTTCACCGTGGCTCTATGATGGACTCCTCTTACTTGGTCCAGTAGCAAGGACAAGAGCTAGCAAAGCTGACCTAACACTTAGTCATCATTTTGAACTTAACATCAAGCACTGTTGGAGGAGTGACTCTGCTCCTATGTACACGCCTTTGTTGTGATCCACCTGGGCTTCCTGCAGGGTAAGCTGATGAGTTTTCATCCTTTATGGGAACAAGGCCTACCCTACTACTTAGTGTATGACAGGTAGTGAAATCATTATAACCTTCCTCACTCGTTTGTCGCCTTTGTTTTATGAAATGGGACAGTACAGTGTCCTTACAGGAGGCGTGTATGTTTTGGGTCTGAGATGTCCTCGCTAGGCCCTTTTTTTCCTCACAGTGACACTGGAGGCTGTGGAATGTTCATAGGGGTGGAAAGTACTGGAGCATCTGGTATCCTGCGGAGGCGCACCCCTTTGATGGGGATGGCGGCAGTCTCCCTCTTCCTCTCCTTTGTACCTGGTCATGAGGTGAACAGGCTCTCTCTAGCATGGACAGTTATGCTGTGTGGCTTATCTGCAGGTAACTGGATGACCATGGATGGAAAGGACCAAAACCTTGAGCAAAACTTAACCTTTTCTTTTTATTTATCTGAAAGAGAAAGAGAATGTTCATGCCAGGGCGTCCAGCCACTGTAAATGAACTCCATACTTGCTTGGGTCCTAGGGAATCAAACCTGGGTCCTTTGGCCTTGCAGGCAAGCATCGTAACTGCTCCACCATCTCTCCAGCCCAAACTTTTGTTGAGTAAGTCAATTGCCACAGTATTTTATAACACCAGAAAGCCGAATAACATAAAAAGTAAGTAAATAAAAGCCCCATAACTTTTTAGGAGCAATGGATATGCTATTAATGTATATGTGTGTGTGTATGAAAGGTGGTGCTTAACACCGTCAAGTTTAGAATACGGGTTTTTGTTTTTTTTTTTTTTTGGATGATGATTATGGTGGTTTATCAATGCAAATGCACTTAAAATGACTACAATGGTAAATTGTATGTGATCTCTATTTTCCCACAAATACAACAAAATGACACACACAAGCCCTTCTGCACATCTCATGTTGGGGATAACTAAGGAGTACTCATTGTTGGCAACATTTCCCTGCTGAGTGTGAGGGCCTCTCAGGCCACAACAAGCAAAGATCTCGGGGACTGCAGCTTAAAGCCCAGTGACAGAGCTGGGGGATGGGAGATGAAGATGCACATGTCTAGCAATACTGACAGGTGATATCCTCAGAAACTGAGAGAGGAGGTGAGAAGGGAGATGTAGAGTCTCGGCGCACAGTCATGCACAGTGAACATTGCCCTGCATGGGGAAGAGAGAGAACAATTTCCAGTGGAGACTTTACTACTAGTGCCCTTGGGGTTTTGCAATGCGCAACTCTTCACGAGATATGATGACAATAAACATGGTAAGTGACAAAATGCATTTCAAGAAATTTCTCAAACAACAGCAACAACAAAAACATTTTATTAGGTGACTGCATTGTGTAACATCATATCCAAAGTGAACCTAGCAGTCATTTAATATGGATATTAGCAGAAAGGATCACCACAGAATACTGAAAATACCAGAGACTTCAAGTATATTTATAGTTAAAACAAATTCTACTAAACCACCCAAAACTTACTATTTCATTGTCCTGCAAATCAACATTCCTTTGGATGTGTATCTGCAATCTTATAATCAAAACTGATCTCAATTCCACATTCTTTAATAAATAACCAACCTGTTGGTTTCTTGCAATTTTATTCTTTTATCTTATTTCCTTGGGCTGAGCTTCCTTCATACCAACTCTAGTCCTAGCCCTAGTTTAACCATATTAAACATGGAAGATATATTGATACAAACGCTGTCCAGAGAGGCACATGGTTTCAATTAATATTTTCATTCTGCTAGAGGTGACAAAGAACCCATTCTTTCCTGAGCCCTCATGTCTTCACCGTAAATTTTCTTTGTCTCAAAATTAAACAGTAAAATCAGGACCACATGTCCCATTGGCCTAGTTTAAGGGTTTCCTTTCCTCTGATTCTCAGGGAACATCTAAGGATGAGATGCAAGTGGAAAAGATCTAGACCTGCTCAGATGTATGCAAAATAGTCAACAGTTATACAGATAGTTATGTTTCTGTCAGTTTTTTCCTTGTTCCCTGCCTCTTGTTGCCAAGAAGGCAAAACATAGAAGAGTTTCTCTTACTTAACTGGAATATGCTCCTGGATAGATGCATTTCTACTTGCCTTTCAAGATAGGCAGAGACACCACCTGCTCCTTGAAGGCAAAGACATTGACTGCTTACCTCTGAACATGAACTTCTGCCCTTCTGCCCTAATAGTTCCCATCCACCACATTTATTGTGCTACATATCAAGGGTAGCAACTTAAAGTTAATAACCATGGTGCATGCAGGTGGAACACATGAAATAACTACTTTGTGAAACGGAGTGAGAAGAGTTGAAAGGGAAAAGAAGAGAGAGAAGCAACTGCTGAGGGCTTCTCATATGCCAAGGCTTCCTCAAATGGGAATTGTTCAAACTCTCTAATGTGTCTGAGCAGGTATGAAAGAATGTCATCCAGAATGTCCTCAAAGAGGGGGAAATTGAAAATAGTGTCTGTATGTGTGTGTTTGAATTCTCAGCACATGTTTTGTAGCATTGTACAAAATCACTCATATGGTAAAACAAATTAATGTCAGTACTGGTACTTAAATACATTGTTCAAAGTACAGAGAATGGGGAAGTGGTAACAGCCAGACACATTGCCTTTCCCACCAAGATGATGGGCTGAGGCTCTCATAACTCACAACACACAATTCCATGGTGAATATCCGCAATCCCATTGAGGATTGGCCCTCAATGGGGTGGGAGCAGGGAGGAGGGAAATGATGATACCAACACATGTGTCCATACAAAGTTTCTACTTAATAAACAAAAAAGAGAAACTGGGCTAGAGAGATGGCTTAGAGGTTAAGGCATTTATTTGCCTGCAAAGCCAAAGGATCTGGGTCTGATTCTCCAGAACCCACATAAGCCAGATGCACAAGGAGGTACATGCACCTGGGGTTCGTTTACAGTGGCTAAAAGCCCTGATGTTCCCATTCTTTCTTTCTTTGCCTCTTTCTCTGTATCAAAGAAATAAATTAATTAAATATTAAAATAAAAAGAGAAACATTTAAGGCCACAGTTTCCTTCTTCAGGAAGCTAACATTGGCAACATTTACACAGATATTGTCTTGCTGGACTAGATGTTAAAAGTGTTCACCTTTGAAAATACTTGAGTACTTATTCTGTTTAAGCTGTTCACAAGAACCACTAACACTAGCAGGGAGAAAGACTACAAAATACTGTAGCTACACTTAATGATAAAATAGTACAACTCAACAAATGAAACAAACATTTTCTTTTCTTCCCTTGAAGTCATTTTACTGAAGCTCCCCATCACCCTATAGATATCATACTTCCATAAAACCAGAGTCAAAAATTAGAGAATTGTTAGATTCCATAAATCGTAGTCAATATACTTAAGTGATGAAATCTGGCAATATTAATTAAATACAAGTCAAAATTTAACTTTTCTTTTTAAAGACAGGGCCTCATATAGTCCAGGCTGGCCTTAAAATTTCTGTTTATCCAAAGCTGGCCATTAACGCCTAATCATCCTGCCTTCTCCCACCAAATATTGGTACCTCATCTTTAAATTCATTTTTAAAGTATATTTTCTCCATATTTTAATCTATCTTTACATTCAGAAATTGTTAACTATCTTTCCAAAAGATAAAATACAATTATTTTTAAAAACATTTTATTTTATTATTTAAGAGAGAGAGAGAGAGAGAGAGAGAGAGAGAGAGAGAGAGAGAGGGAGAGAAAGAATGGGCACACCAGGGTTTCTAGCTACTGTAAACTCCAGACGCATGTGCTAACTTGTATATGTGATTTATGTTGGTTCTGGGGAATTGAACCTGGGTCCTAAAGCTTCACAAGCAGGTGCTTTAACTGATAAGTGGTCATCTCTTCAGCCCAAAATACACTGATTTTTATTACAAGTATATGTACTATGTAACTTAGATCTCACACAGGCAAGTTTCAGTTGGATGTGAATTCAGTGGTTTCTTGGTTTCTTCCTTCCTTTCTTTCTTTCATTCTTTCTTTTTTTTTTTTTGTAGTGTCTCATTCCAGCTCAGGCTGACCTGAAATTCACTATGTAGTCTCTGGTTGCCCTCGAACTCACAGTAATCCTCCTACTTCTGCCTTCTGAGTGCTGGGATTAAACCCGTGCGCCACCATGCTGGGCTTGGATTCTTCTTTCTTTATGTTTTTAATATTGTATTATTTATTTATTTGAGAGAGACAGAGAGAGAAGAGAGGAAGAGGCAGATAGAGAGAAAGAGAGTGCCAGGGCCTCCAGCCACTGCAAATGAACTCCAGACGCATGCATCACTTTGTGCACCTGGCTTACGTGGATCCTAGGGAATTGATCCATGATCCTTAGGCTTTGTAGGAAAATGCCTTAACCACTGAGCAATTTCCTCAGCCTGGATACTTGTTTCTTAATTCTGGTGTTAGTGGCAGGAGCTGAAACATCTGTGCTCTGAATAGCAGCCTCTCCCTTACCAGGCAAGTTCTGCCATGCTTCTTTGCAAGCTGTTTCTGGAAGCTCACCAAATGGTGTTTCTGAAAAATACTGTAAGGTCTCAAATACTCTTTTTGCTCTTTGTTGGGGGAGGGGAGTGTTGGGAGAGGTACAGAGGATTGAACCAAAGGGCTTGCACACATGTGAGGCAAGCATTTTACCATTGAACTGTATCTTTAGCACTCAAACCTTCTTCTTCTTTTTTTATTTTTATGTTTTTGTTTGTTTTGTTTTTCAAGGTAGGGTCTCACTCAGGCCCAGGTTGACCTGGATGGAATTCACTCTGTAGTCTCAGGGTGGCCTCAAACTCATGGTGATTCTCCTACCTCTGCCTTCTGAGTGCTGGGATTCAAGGTGCAGCTTCAAATGTTCCTTATTAAATCAATTTAACTCAATCTAGATAGATTATTATGTTGCCTGCAAATGAGAAACATCAGTCTATTTAAAAAGTTGCTTTCATGTTCCCCAAACTCACAATGATCCTTGAAAAATGTTTGCTTTTGTGATGATATAAAAGGCATTCAGATACCATCACATGGGATTTATGATATTCATGAGTTTTTTTTCCTCAATAAAAATGCAAAACAAATATCACAGAACTCCATATTGTCAAGAAAGAAGAAACATGATAAAAGGTTTATTTTTAGAACTTTGACATGAAAATTTAATGTAGTTATACCAAGAAATATGTTTTGTGGAACCCACGTAAGGATAAAAATATCACATATATACACACCATATATGTGACAATCATTTTCTATCCTATATCACTTTTGGAACTAGCTCAGAAGCATTTGTGCAACCAGATACATCTGTCAGTTTTTCTTCACTATAAAAAGTAAAATTGATGGATTTTATCAAGTTACTGCACAGTAAAGTGAAAGAAAATGAAGTTACATGACCTGGTAGTATAGAAGGAGTCTGCCGTCACTTCAGGGTTCCCAGCACTAATGTCTTCAATTTTGCATATCTATCTTAAAAGAAAGGTTTTCTGTTTAAATCTTTTTCCTATAAGACCTAAGAGTGGGAGATGACATGGCAAAATCAATATTTAATAAAACTTTATCCATCTTATTGTCCTAGCAAACAAAACTGCTTAAATAGTATGCTTCACTACTTTATTAGAATTACAGGGCTATAAGTTTTAGTGGTTTATAAGAAACCGTGAAATAATACCCTTGTACATTTAACTGTAAATACACATAGGGAAATTGTTCTTTCCCCAAGACATAGTCTCAATTCTGATCCATGCTCATCCTTATTTTAACTCTCACTGGTTCTCTTGGTTTTCCAATCATGTGATGGGCAGATGTGTTCTTTAAGGCTGTCATACATATTGTCTGTATTTGCAGTCTGGAAAGCACAAGACTACTCAAGGAAATGGTACAGTAACGGACTAAGGGCTTCCATTAACAAGCAGTCTATACTTCTGAGGAAAGTTATTTTTTTAACTAATTAGAATATCCAGAAGCTTAGATGAAAGGCTCACATGTAAATTGTTTGAAAACAAGACTAGAAATCTTGTGCAAGTTTCAGCTGACCCTTATCTCCATGTAAGCATGATCTGTTTTATAAATGCCATATCAGATCGAAAGGAGCAGATAAAGAGGTGAGGAATAACATTCTGCAGGTTAAAGTGTTTGCCTGTAAGGCCAAAGTACCTTGGTTAGATTCCCCAGGACCCATGTTAGCCAGATGTACAAGGGGGCACACGCATCTGGAGGTTTGTTTTGCAGTGGCTGGAGGTGCTGGCATGCCCATTCTCTCTCTCTCCTTCTACCTATGCCAAATAAATAAATAAATAAAATATTTTTTTTTAAAGGAGAGTTTTCATTAAGCCAGCTGGCATCTGTCCCCTCACAGCAAGGAGGAGAGCAGCCCCATCCTACTTTTACAGTGAGTTATTAAAGGCAAAAGCCACATTTCTTTATAATGACCTTACCCTTATTCTTCAGTCAGCTCCCCACCCCAATTATCTTTTGCTAGAGTAAGCAAGCACAATTTACAAAAGCAGAACTTGGGCAGAATGAGCTTCAGATAAGGGCAAGACCAAACCCAGATGAAGCTTGTATGGAGAACCAGGCCTCCTTGACCTCAGGCCAAACTAACTTCAGATGTCTTTACTGGAATCATGCCCTCAGGCTTGTAGTTACTGCTCTGTGTTAATCTTCGCTCTCTTATGGATCCTTGAGACTATCAAGATGGCTGAATGGCCTAACATGGCTTCCCTTAGGTCTATTCACCAGAGGTTGTTTCATTCCACTGAAAATGAACTCCAGGCAGACGCATGTGACCTCTTGTGTATCTGGCTAAAGTGGGTTCTGGAGAATCAAGCCTCAAACCGGGGTCCTTAGGCTTCATAGGCAAGCGCTTATCCGCTAAGCCATCTCTCCAGCTCATTGTGCTACAAATTTTAAGGGAGCACCACCAATGGTAGGCCAATGTGGTGTACCTCTATAAATCTGAGCAGAGAGACACTTTTAAACAACCACCACCACCCACATCAGCAAGTGCAAGCATCTAGAACTCTAAATTGCCTTTACATGTCAGGATAGGGGTCTGAGGTCTGTCCTTACCAGCAGTTAGGAGCCCAAGAATTGCTCACAGGTCTAGTGTCTTCTAAAACATTTCTCCTTGCCTTGTAGATGGCTGCATAGTTTTTCCTGAGGTCTCAGGTGCTCTTTTCCTTGTGCACATGAGCATTTGCTGTCTTTGAATGTGTATTAATTTCCTCCTCTTAAAAATACAGCAGTCACTTTATATTGCAGTCCATTGTACTATAACAATTTTAATTTACTTACATCTTTTAAAGTCACCTCCCCAAATGGTCATATTTTAGAGGCTTCTGCTGAGATACAACATGTGAATATCTGGGTGAAAGGGTACATATATCATTACAATCATTCCTTGAAATATTATCAATACCTAGACATAGTACATCTAAGGTGTCCATAGACATAGGATACAAACCTTATACCTTAACCAACATGGAAAACATGTCTTTACTGGAACAAGCCAATGTTTTCTGGCCCTCTCACATTTTTAAAACCATTTTAAAAAAAATCTTTCAGAGAGAGAAAGAAGCAGATAGAATGGGCATGCCAGGGCCATCAGCCATAGCAAACAAACTCCAGACACATGTGCCATCTTGTGCTTCTGGCTTATCTGGATACTAGGGAATCAAACCTGAGTCCTTAGGCTTTGCAAACAAGTGCCTTAACCACTATCCCATCTTTGCAGCATCCTCTCACTTTTATAAACCATGTTTTATCTTCAATTTTTCCCCCTAATTTTGCCCATCTTTTGAAATTCTACAGCCACCTCTGAGGGCATTTTCCATCAAACTGGCTAAAAGTGACCTCTGCCCTTGGGTTCCATTAGACTTTTGTTTATTTCACTCTTTTAGAATGTGTACCAAATGTCATGTTTTATCTAATCTGATAAATCCTGTTTTTGCATTCCTGTTGTGAAAAGGTTAATGGAGATGTCTAGTCTTCTTTTCAATGCCTTGTATGCAATGGATCCTAAATGTGCTTTGTTGACTTATTAAAACTTAATGACGTTAACATATTTGTTATAGCTTTTATTTCATTTTGTTAGCATTTTCGTTAATCTTTTTATCTTTTCCAAGCATGACTTACCATTAAAATCTCTAATAACCCACATTTTGTTTTCAATGGCTGCCTTGTTTATAATATTTAGTATGTTTTTGAGGATATGTCTTTTGGTTTTGATAGACATAAAAGTGAGATCAACAGCAGGGACACAGAAAACTTTAAGAAGGAATTGGTTCTTTTTTGGACTCAGTCAGTCTTTACCAAGCAGTTTATCTAGAGACAAAACCCTAGAATGTATTTGACATTATTCTAAAAACCAAACATAGCATTTAGAATAATCAACCACATGCTGGACTATAAAACAAGTCTCTATAAATTCCAAGGGATTGGTAATATGTAACTAATGTTCTATAGCTACAAAGAAATTAAGTGAGATATATACAGTAAAAATGGAAGGATGTGGATTCCAGCCAAGATGGTGACTGCCTAACTGTGCTGCACATCCCCGGGAAAGAAAGGCAAGACATTAAGGATTCACTGGGTCTTTTAGGGGAGAGCAGCCTCCAATATATTGCAAGTGGGAGGGCAGAGAGGGGAAAAAACAGATAATCACTGACTCATGTGTGGGTAGTCCACCCCTTTCCCCAAGCAGCCTCCGTCCCCACAGTCCCAGCTTCAGGAAACTCCCACACTGTAGGAAAAGGGTCCCAGGCCAACATAGTTCCACTTGCCTCACTGCACAGGGGTGATCGCCCTGCAAACCCAGCCCACAAATGACCTTGGCCAGGCTACACCTGCTGGCCCATTGGAGCATCTTTGATTGATTTCCCCTCCAAACGTGCACTGCTGTGCAGATCCCTGCTTGTACAAGCTTAGCCTGCTTGGCCCATTTGCTCACCTACTGCTCTGGCCACCGCACATTCACGAGCTAGCCCAGGCCCATTGCAACTCCTCAAAGAGCTCAGACTGTCTCTATCTGTCGCTTCTGCAAACTCAGGTGCCAGCCCCTCCCTGTCTGCCTTGCTGGCCGACTGCTATTGTCCTGTTGTGGTGAGGTCAGACTGCTTCTGGGTCCCAGTGTTCCATGCCAACGTCTGGGCTGCTTCAGTGCTTGGTGCCTCAATGTCCCTCCTAGCAAGAGCACAGGCCTGAGCAACTTTGGCTCCCCTGCCAGGCAGGAGCTCAGGTGGCTTTGGCAAGTGAGAGCCAAAGCCCAGACTGCTTGGCAACTGCCTCAGGCTGCTTCACCTTCCCACTATGCTTGACACCAGGCTGATCCACCCACCCATGTACTTATACACTGTGATGGGCAGAACGCAGCACAAAAGAAATAAAATGAAAAATCAAATGCAAGAAAATCCAGTTAAATCACCCAGTCCTACAATGAACATCTCTAATCAAAACAGAAGAGTCATTAGGATCAGAACACCAAAGTGAAGCTATGAGCAATGCAACCCTGACCAAGCTACTGTTAGAACTTGCATAAAAGCAACAAAGGACCAATAATCATGTGGATGCTGTCATCACTAGACTAGACCTAATAGATAAGAAAATGGGGGAATTCAAAGACAGTTAAGAGATATGAAAGAGACTGAAAAAACAAAAGAGGAACTCAAATATCAGCTCGTGATGCTAAAAGAAGACATAAAAAATGCAAGGATGAATTCTAAGAAGCATCAAGAAAATCAGGAAATGATGTGAAAAGTGAGCTTGACAGAGGGATGGAAACTATATATAGAAAGTAGTAGAAAATGAAAACCTAATTGAACAAGTCCAAAACTTTCTAGAAGCTCTCAAGAATAAAGTCACCAATGTGGAGGATAGAAACTCTGATCTGGAAGGCAAGATGGAAAAAATAGTTTGTGATTTCAAAAGTTTCAGTTAGTTCAAAAGTTTCTGTGAACAGAACATAATGGAACTGTGGGATACTTTTAAACATCCTAATATCAGGATCATTGGAATACAAGAAGGAGAAGAAATTCAGACCAAAGGCATTGAGAACTTATTTAACAAAATAATCAGAGCTGGGTGTGGTGGTGCACACTTTTAATCCAGCACTCAGAAGGCAGAGGTAGGAGGATTGCCATGAGTTTGAGGCCACCCTGAGACTCCATAGTGAATTTCAGGTCAGCCTGGGCTAGAGTGAGACACTACCTTGAAAAATCAAAACAAAACAAAACAATCAAAGAAAATTCCCCAGTCTCTTAAAATAAAGGCCCAACAAGATAAAAGGAGGGGCCAATGGGGAGGGGGTAGGTCATGGACGAGCCTAATAATGGTACAAACTGCCTGTATTTGCTGAATAGAAAACTAATAAAAAATAAGTAAATTAAAAAAAAAAAGATATAAGAAGCCAACAGAACTCCAAACAGACTGGACCAAAGGAGAAATAATCCAAAACATATTGTCATTAAGACTCTAAACATTGACACCAAAGAGAAAATCCTAAAAGTAGCTAGAGAAAAACAGCACACCACTTTTAAAGGTAACCCCATTAGAATTACTCCAGATTTCTCAATGGAAACCCTGAAAGCTAGAAGGGCCTGGAATGAAACACTGCAAATTCTAAGAATGTCTGGCTTCCAACCCAAACTACTCTACCCTGCAAAAGTATCCCTCATAATAGATGGTGAAAGAAAAACTTTCCATGACAAAACTCAGCTTTACAATTATATGAACACAAAACCAAACCTACAGAGAGTATTTCAGGAAATTCTCCACAGAGAAGAAACAAATAATCTAACTCAAATGCTTAAAAGAAGCAGATCACAATAACCAAACTCAGAGAAGACACAAAAAACTTCAGAGTCCATGAAAACACCAAATCACCTATACTGTCACAGCATAGCAGGGATCAAATCAAATATCGGAGTCATCACCCTAAATATTAATGGCCTTAATTCACCCATCAAGAAACAAAGCTAACAGGATGGATCAAAAAATTAGACCCCTAAATCTGTTGTCTTCAAGAAACCCATCTCACCACTAAAGACAGACACCTCCTCAGGTTGAAAAGGTGGAAAAAATATTCCAAGCAAATGGGAATAAGAAACAAGCAGGCATAGTTATATTAATATCAGATAAAATAGACTTCAAACGAAAAGTAATCAAAAAAGACAAAGAAGGCCACTTCCTACTTATCAAGGGAATGATCCATCAAGAGGATATTGCAATCATAAATCTGTATGCACCAAACACAGGGGCACCACAGTTCATAAACTAAAATCTACTTGACAATAAAACAGAAATAACCACCAACACCATCAAAGTTGGGGACTTCAATACACCATTATCAGTAATAGACAGATCATCCAAACAGAAATTCAACAGGGAAATAAGAGAGCTCAACAAAACTATAGATCACTTAGACCTAATGTACATGTACAGAACTTTCCATCCCAAATCCACAGACTACACCTTCTTCTCAGCAGCCCATGGAACATTCTCTAAAATAGACCATATACTGGGTCACAAAAACTGCCTCCACATATTTAGGAAGATTTCCATAATTCTCTACATGATATCAGATCACAATGCTATATTCCAAAAAATTAACAACAAAAGACCCACCAAGAATCCCAATGGCACCTGGAAACGGAACAGCACACTTTTAAACAATAAATGGATACTGGATGAAATAAAAAATGAAATTGCAAAATTTCTAGAAATGAATGACAATGAGAACACATAGTACCAAAACTTATGGGACACAATAAAGGTGGTCCTCAGGGGAAAATTCATAGCACTCAATGCCTTGATAAAAAAGACAGAGAGAGGGCTGGAGAGATGGCTTAGTGATTAAGTGCTTGCCTGTGAAGCCTAAGGACCCTGGTTCGAGGCTTAATTCCCCAGGACCCACGTTAACCAGATGCACAAGGGGGCACATGCATCTGGAGTTCATTTGCAGTGGCTGGGGACCCTGGCGTGCCCATTCTTGATCAATCTCTCTCTCTCTCTCTCTCTCTCTCTCTCTCTCTCTCTGTATCTATCTATCTATCTCTGCCTCTTTCTCTCTCTGTCACTCTCAAATAAATAAATAAAAATAGACAAACAAAAAAAATTTTAACAAAAGAGAGAGATCTCAAATCAATAACCTAACTACCCAAAGGCACTGGAAAAGCAAGAAAAATCCAACCCAAAGAGATCCAGAAGGAAAGAAATAATTAAAATCAGAGCATAAATTAATGAATTGGAAACTCAGAAAACAATTGACAAAACAAAAGGCTTGTTCTTTGAAAAAATAAGCAAGATTGACAAACCCCTGGCCAATTTGATCAAGCAAAAAAATAGTGATGCTTCAAATAAACAAAATTCAAAATGAAAAAGGAGAGATCACAGCAGACATAAGTGAAATTGGGAGAATCATCAGGACTTATTACAAAAACCTCTCCTGCACGAAACTGGATAAGAGATGGATAAATTCCAGGGTGCATGCAATCTATCAAAGCTAAACTCAGAGCAGATTAATCTCCTAAACAAACCTATCACACTCATTGAGATTGAAAGTAATAAAAAACCTCCCCAAAAAGAAGAGTCCAGGACCAGATGGCTTCTCAGCTGAATTCTATCAAGCCTTCATGGAAGAACTCAAACCAATCTTCCTTAAACTGTGCCACACAATTGGAGAACAGGGAACGCTACCCAACTCCTTTTATGAAGCTAGTATCACCCTAATTCCAAAACCAGGCAGAGATGCCACAAGAAAAGAAAACTACTGGCCTACTTCCCTGATAAACTTAGAAGAAAAGATCCTGAACAAAGTCCTCGTAAACTAAATCCAAAAGCACATCAAAAGCATTATCCACCTTGACTAAGTGGGATTCATCCCAGGAACACAGGGGTGGTTCAACATACTGAAATATGTCAATGTAATACACCACATAAACAAGGTTAAACACAAAAATCACATGATCATTTCAATAGATGCAGAAAAGGCCTTTGACAACATACAACATCACTTCATGGTCAAAACATTGGAGAGAATTGACATGGTTGGTTCATATCTTAACATAATAAAGGCAATATACAGTGATCCAAAGGTTCAAATAATACTTAATGGAGAGAGACTGGAGGAATTCCCATTGAGATCAGGAACAAGACAGGGTTGTCCACTCTCACCTCTGCTCTTCAATATAGTACTGGAAGTCCTAGCTCAAGCAATAAGAAAAGAGAAAGAAATAAAAGGGATACAATTTGGAAAGAATGAAGTTAAGTTAGCACTATTCACTGATGACATGATTGTATATGTAAGAGACCCGAAAGACTCCATCCCAAAACTCCTGAAGGTGATTAAGTCCTATAGCAAAGTAGCAGGACACAAAATCAATGCACGAAAATCAGTAGCATTTCTATATGCAAATGGCAAAGATATAGAGAAAGAAATAAGGGACATGGTTCAATTTTCAATAGCACCCAAATAATAAAATACCTTGGAATAACGTTAACCAAGGAAGTGAAAGATCTATACAATGAAAACATAAAAATACTCAAAAAGGAAATTGAAGAGGACTTGAGAAAATGGAAATAGCTCCCATGCCCCTGGATAGGCAGAATTAACATTGTGAAGATGGCAATCCTACCAAAGGCAATATATAGATTTAGTGTAATTCCAATTAAAATCCCAACAGTGTTCTTCACAGAGATAGGAAAAAAATGACCTCAAATTTCAGAGAAATTTGACAGAAGGCCTCACATATCCAAACATATCCTCAGCAAAAGAAATACCTCTGGAAGCAACACCATACCTGATCTAAAGCTATATTACAAAGCCATAGTAATAAAAACAGCATGGTACTAGCATAAAAACAGGAGTATAGACCAATGGAATAGACTTGAGGACACAGACTTTGGGTCAGGCAACAATAGTTACTTTATATTTGACAAAGGCCCTAACAATATTGTCTGTAAAAAAGACAGCATCTTCAACAAATGGTGCTGGACAAACTGGATAACCATATGCAGGAAATTAAAACTTAATCCACACATTTCACCATGCACTACACTCAAGTCCAAATGGATCAAAGACCTCAACATAAGACCAGAAACTTGACTACTACTGGAAGAAAATATAGGAAGTACTTTCCATGATATAGGAATGGAAAAGGTCTTCTTTAACAAAACCCCAGTAGTTCACAATCTTAAACAGTTATTTAACCAATGGGATCACATGAAGCTGAAGAGTTTCTTTACATACAAGCATACAATAAGCAAAGCCAATAGATTACTGACAGAATGGGAGAAAATATTTGCTGGTTATCCAATTGGCAGAGGCCTAATCTCTAGAATCTACAAAGAACTCTAAAACCTAAACAATAAAAAGTTAAACATCCCACTCACAAAATGGGACAAAGAGCTTAAGAGGCAGTTCACAGAGGAAGAAATACAAATGGCAAACATGCACTTAAGAAAATGTTCGTCATTCCTAATCATTAGGGAAATGCAAATTAAAACAACTATGAGATTCCACCTTACCCCAGTAAGGACAGCAAACATTAAAAAAATCAAATGAGCCGGGCATGGTGGTGCACACCTTTAATCTCAGCACTCGGGAGGCAGAGGTAGGAGGATCACCATAAGTTAGAGGCCACCCTGAGACTCCATAGTGAATTCCAGGTCAGCCTGGGCTAGAGTGAAACCATACCTCAAAAAAACAAAAAAAAAAAAATAAAAAGAAATCAAATGAAAATAAATGTTGGCAAGGATGTGGAGAATTAGGAACACTCATCCACTGTTGACGGGAATGTAAGATGATACAACAACTTTGGAAAGCAATATGGATACTCCTGAAAAAGCTGACTATAGAGATAGCAACAGACCCAGTTATTCTCTTACTGGGCATCTACCCTAAAACCATTAAACCATAGGCCAGAGAGATTTGCTCAACCATGTTTGTAGTGGCTCAATTTGTAATAGCTAAGAGCTGGAATCAACCCACATGTCCATCACTAGAAGAATGGATAACTAAGATATGGAATTCTATACAGCAGTAAGAAAAAAAAGATACAATGAAATTTGAGGAAAAATTGTTCGTTCCTGGTACAAATCATTCCTAGTGAACTTACCCAATCACAGAAGAAAAAAAAATCGCTACATAGTCTCACTCATCTACAGCACCTATCCTAAATCTACTCAAGATGCCTTACATATCCAGCAAGCATCTTGTGGAGTAGATAACAGGATGGGTGGGAAGGGAGGGCAGGGAGAGGAGAGCAAAGGAGGGGGTGGGAAACACTAATCTAGACCCAAATGGCAATGGTACCATAAAATTCTACATCCTAAAAGGCATACCAAATGGCTAAACCTTCACCAGACCCTTAGAGGGAACACTTGAGCCACAAGACACTGGATAGGTTATGATGAAGACTGACCTTTAACTTCTAAAGCTTCTCTCTCTCCTTCCCTCTCTCTCTCTTTTCTCTAAGTCTTATTTTTTCCTTCCTTTTCTTAGTGGGCACTGACCTGTAACTTACAGTACCAGCATGGGGCTATCATCCACAGTGAGCTTTTGATTAGAGAGACCTACAAGGTTTCCTAAAAGAAAGACAGATTTCTGTCATTGTACTTAATGACCCACCACAGGATAGTGGTAAGACCCTACTGCTGAAGACACCTTATGTGGTTGACATGTAACATGGAATGGCATGGCTGGAAGTTGGAAGATAGTCCCCAGACAGTCAGCACATCTAGTGCCAGAAGGTGCTACATGGGCGGGTGAAAAATGACCAATATCTGTCCAAGCAACTCATGGTCTAACCTACTTAGCAGCAAATAACCTGTCATGATGCTCACAAGTGCAATAGTGGCACACAGCCATGGTGGGAAACCAACTGCTCTTGATTTGGCTAATTGATTCCCTCAGTGGTACAGGAACCATAGCTGCTGCTGGGAAACAAGTCAGAACCATATCCAAACATAAGCACTCTCTCCATTATCAAGCTACCACCACCAATCGTGAGCTACAAGAGGGCCTACACCTATTACATTCTGTATAAAAAAGTAAGGTTTATTGTCATTTGTCTGTTTCTAACTTACTCTCTGTTGGAGAATCTGCTTCTCTTTTTCAGATAGATGTAGATCCTAAGGAGACAGCCACCCCATAATACCTCAAAAGTGTCCAAGGTGAAACTAAGAACAATTGGCAAAACAAGCAAGAGTGCTGTTTTCTTGGTGAACCAGGTACCAGCACAAAGGTGAAGGAGATCAACACAGAGGAAAATCAACTCCTACCAAATCAGAGATCCAGCCCAACACTTCATCACTGAAACAGACCAAAAATGAACCCAACATGGCTCAGGGAAATTTTGGGGAAGAGGGGGCGGAAAGAATGTCAGAGTCACATGTTGGGTCATGATATTCAGAGCCATTTATCCCACTCATAACTGTGGGCTAACTCCACAATGTATGACCCATATACCTCAACAAGGAGGGGCCAGGGGAAAGGGGTAGGACATTGATGAACCTAACAATGGCACCAAATTGAGTGTATTCGCTGAGTACAAAACTAATTAATAAAACACACACACACACACACACACAAAAGAGAAGGAAGCATCATATAGTTGGAAGTTAAAGGACACATTTAACTAACATATGCAGAAAATCCCAAATTCCTAAATGTATGTCACAGTACATTTGAAAATGAATGGTTATGGAAATATTATATATGTGGAATGAGTACAGGAGACAGGAGGTAAGAAAAGAAGGATAACTTGATGAGAATGCAATCAACTTGCAATATATTTATATATTACAGTTTCCAATACAAGTAATAATTAAACAGAATAAAATCTCCCAAAAAATCACAGAAAGTAGAAAGAACAATTTTGGAAGCATGACAAAATTCAACTAGGGAAAAAATTCTGAAAAAAAAATGTTGAAAGAGCTCCTACAATTGTTTAATTGTATCAAAAATTCAAGGAAGGTGACGTGAGGAGAAGGTCTCCATAGGAAGCTGGCCGTCGCAGGCCCTCTGAGCCAAGCCAGCCTCGCCCACCGCACGCTGTGCCCTCCCGCCTGGTCATGGGACCCTGACCACGAGCAAGTCACAGGGCCACCGAGCTCAAACTGCGAGGGACTGTGAGGGATGAGCGTGACACACAAGAGGAAACAGTCCTTGTGCATGTCTAGCCAGAGTAGACTGAACATTGCAGAAAATCAACTTGCCCTCCTTCTTGACCAACCTATAGAGGACCAATTCCATGGTACACCATAAACCTTAATTTACCACCCTACAAAAGATGGCATGAATTAATGACTCACAAAGCACCAATGCTAAAGGTCATAGTTAATTCCATGAAGAATTTAGTAAATGCATTTGTGCCAAGTGGAAAAATTATGCAGATGGTGGATCAAAAGTGGCCTGGTCTCCTTGGCAAAATTCCTGGCCTGTATGAAGAGGAAATGAAGGGAATTGCAGATGTCACTGGGGTACCTTTAGGAAAAATTATTTCATTCAACATTTTTTATGAATTGTTTTCCATGTGTACCTCAATAATAACTGAAGACACAGAAGCCCTCTACTACATGGAAGAAACATGGATTTTGGAATATTTCTTGGGTGGAATATAAATAATAATACCTGGGTCATAACTGAGGAACTAAAGACTCTTACAGTGAATTTGGACTTCCAAAGAAACAATAACATTGTTTTCAAGGGTACAAGCTTTGCTGGACATGTAGGCATGTTAACAGGATTCAAACCAGGACTATTTAGCCTTTCACTAAATGAACATTTCAGTACGAATATTTGGTGGTTATCTGGGTGTCTTAGAATGGATTCTGGGAAAGAAAGATGCTACATGGGTAGGATTTATTACTAGATAAGTTCTGGAAAACAACACAAGCTATGCAGAAGCCAAGAATATATTGACTAAGACCAAGATAATGGCCCCAGCATACTTTATCCTAGGGGGCAACCAGTCTGGGGAAGGTTGTGTGATCACTCAGGAAAGAAAAGTGTCTTTGGATGTGTATGAACTTGATGCTAAGCATGGTAGGTGGTTCACAGTGCAGACAAATTACGACAGATGGAAAAACACCTTGTTCCTTGATGATCGCAGAACACCTGCAAAGATGTGTCTAAACTGCACAACCCAAGAGAAGCTCTCATTTGCAACCTTGTATGATGTTCTATTGACAAAACCTGTCCTCAACAAGCTGACTGTATTCACAACCTTGACTGATGTTGCTAAAGGTTACTATGAAAGTTGCCTGCGGGATTGCCTAGACTCTTGTGTAGGCTGGTGAACACGTACCCGGCCTACTGAACTGAGACCTGAAGATGGGTTCTCCAGTATGACTGACCAATGCATCTGTGCGATCTCCTTACAAAGACTAAGACTCAAGGCTTGTTCTTCCAAGAGTCATGAGAATGCCCTTCTAGTATGTTTATAATTACAGACTGTTTTTGCTAAAATAATCAGTTATTTAAAGACAAATTATTTTAAGTGAACTGATGTAGAGTTTGCTGAATTTCATTTCACTTTGCTATTGGGAACCCTAACCTGGATGGAGTAAAGCAAGATTCCCTGCTGGTGTTAATCCAGTGCCTCTATGTGAGTATTGAAAGAATAAATATCCCACATGATTCAGTTGTCCATTTTTATCTATGTATTTATGTTTTTCTGGTTTGAACTATTAAAATCAGCATACCATTCATTACCTTTGCTGCTATTGACAGATGTTTAATTTTGTTAGGTTTGATGGAGGGATGAGATGGACATTTGATATTTCTTTTAAATAAATATGCCTTTGCCTATGTAAATAGTGCTTTTGGGGGTTCACAAAGTAATTAGGATGCAAGGCAGTCTTTTGTGCAGAATTGAAGTTGTTTCTTTTTTATAATTACTCTACCTCTCAGTAACCCCAAGAAGTTGCTAACTTTAAATAACTTGAGTCCTAGATTCTGTGAATCTGTAAATAAACATATCAAGGACTTGAATACAGAAAAAGTTCATTATTTAAAATTCTCACATGTTTCATTCATTTAATAAATAATATTTTCATTTTTTTCTAACCAGCATATTTTTAACTCTTTAATACACTATAGCTATTAAAATGTTTGCAGAAATCTATTTATGAAAAGTGGCAATTGAAATTGTTAATCCTTCTTTTACAATTGACTGTGAAATGTATGCCAGTTGTACAAGACTGTTTCCACTGTCTTTTGTACAATCTCAGTTGTATCATAATACTCAATAAATGGTCATTGGCAGGCATGTTAGCACTCATGCACGCTGAAAAAAAAAAAATCAAGGAAAACATACCAATCTCAAATGAATTGCCCAGAAAAAGGAACACAGAAAATTGTGCTAAGCAACCACATCACCTGTGAAGAGCTACATGTATACAAAAAGCAAATTACAGGCCAGTTTTACTTAACACAATAGTGCTGAATAAAATATTTGAAATCAAATCAGTTGATGTTTTGGATAAGATAATGCATTATGAACAAGGTTGGGGCTTAATATGATCTGATAGATGGTTGTATATTTTGAGACAGGATCTTTGTAGCCCATGCTGTTCTAGAAGCCATTATTCTATAAGGCTAGATTCAAACTCCTAGCTATTCTCTTCCCTCATCCTCCTGAGTACTGGTATTCTATGCATGGCCATATTGTCCCAGCTGTGAAATTCTTGTAAAATCTCAAGAAGGCTTCTGTGGCTTTTGAATCTTGAGTTTTGTATCATAGTACTCCCTCCCCACCCTCCACGAGAGAATGTTAATTAGCCCAATCTACTG
The DNA here is from genome assembly GCF_020740685.1 of Jaculus jaculus. NCBI lineage: Eukaryota > Metazoa > Chordata > Mammalia > Rodentia > Dipodidae > Jaculus > Jaculus jaculus. The sequence continues at coordinate 145,547,662 of NC_059105.1, read as the reverse complement.
AGGCTCTAGTGTGGCATCACTACTGCTCTGTTTCAAGACAGCAATGGTCATGTGACACCAAGACAAACAGGGATTCCACATTGGTTTTATTTTATAAAATTACAATGGATTGAGTCAATAGAAGTTTTAAATAAGAAAACTTATGCATTATTATTAGGTATAAAATGAAATGATGTTCACATTAAATATATAAAATTTTGTATAAAATCCCAAGCATGTTAATAGATTAGTATTAGGAGGTTATTCCTTCAATCTAATGAAAGGTTATTATGTATGCACCATATAAGTATAAACAGGCTTTATAGCAAATACATTTTAACATTGGGAATGAAAGAATTTTGACTATATAATCACTTCCATGTCATAAATGATATATAGTAGGTAATTAAATAAGCAAATGGAAGGAATAATCTAAGGGCATATGTGATACATCATGTCAAATCCAAACAAATCTATAGAATTTACCTCAGGAGAATAAAAGACTCCCACTTTCCATTTTCATGCCAGTAAAAGAAGATGTAGCTCAGAGCTACCAAAATATATAAGACAGACAGACAGACAGACAGACAGACAGACAGACAGATAGATAGATAGATAGATAGATAGATAGATAGATAGATAGATAGAACAAACTTCTGGTTTCTCTAAAGAAGTTTGCACAAAAAATATTAAATTAGAAAAAAAAAGCCTTAAGGTTTTGAGTGTTGGTTTGAATGAAAATGCCTTCCATAGGTTCACATCTCTGAACACTTTTATCTTCAGCTGGTGGTTCTGTGTGTGGGACCTTCAGACCGTGGTACACTGCTGGTGGATGTGTGTCACTGGGTCACTGGGGATGGGCCTTGAGGTTTTATAACCCAGCCCCACTTAAGGTTCTTCCTCTGCTTGCTAACTAGTGAGATGCTCCAACACACCATGATGAAATTTTCCTCCTGTACTGTAAGCCAAATTAAGTCCTTTCTCTTCCCTAAGCTGTTTCTGGTTGTGCATTTTGTCCCCACAGTGTTGAAGTAATTGGCACACTTTGCTTTAGAAAGAACAACCAGAGAAGTCTGAATGTGATAGTGAGGATACAACCACTTGCATAGGTTGGTGTTTGGGGCATGGATGATATTCCTTTTTGGAGGAAATAAAAAAGATGCTTTGTTCTTGGATCTCACTCCAATAAGACGATGGCAGTAAGACTGGGTCCTGGAATGAAATTGATCTTTATAATGTCACTTGTGGGCTCCCCACAGAAATGTTATTGATGTTGTTCTTCTTTATTTTACCATAAGGTGAGTTAAAAATAAAGAAGCTTGGGCTGGAGAGATTGCTTAGTGGTTAAGGCGCTTGCCTTCAAAGCCTAAGAACCCATGTTCAAATCTACAGATCCCATGTCAGCCAGATGCACAAAGATGAGGCAGGCGTAAGGTCGCACATGCCCACTAGGTGGTACAAGAGTCTGGCGTTTAAGTTCAGTGGCTGAGACCCTGGCATGCCAATTCTCTCTCTGTCTTTCTCTCTCTCTCTTTCTCTGAAAAACAAACAAACAAACACACAAAAATAAGTTTTTCCATGGGTTTCTTTGACAATCTCTACAGGATATGGCGTTCAGAGTCCTCCACATCTATCCATGGTGCTAAATATGTCTTGATTAGGCTTTGACTCTAAATGCAAAACACGTAGAGAACGGTGCTGTCTACAAAAAGCACAGAACTTTATCCAGGCTCAAATGTTGCTCATTAAGAGAATTTGTGTTGTCAATACTGCATCTTCCTACTTCAAGCTGACTGCTGGCCGCAGTGTGCTCAGAAGTGATGAGTAAGGATAGCACGTTCTTCACGTGGCAGTGAAAGAGATCAGCAGAAAAATAACTGATAGTTGCAGCAAGATGAATGCGACAAGAGAAAGATCAGTGTTTCTTCTTGCTAGTCATGGTTAGTACTGTTGGGTGTGAATGGACAGTGAACTGAGAAATCACATGTATGAATCTGTGTATTGAAAGTTGTTTTTTTTTTTTTAAATGTTATTATCTGAAGCAAGTCAGTCAAGAGTTTTTTTTTTTTGTTTGTTTTTATTTATTTATTTGAGAGGGACAGACAGAGATAGAGAGAAAAGGCAGAGAGAGAAAGAGAGAGAGAATGGGCACAACAGGGTCTCCAGCCACTGCAAACGAACTCCAGACGCATGCACCACCTTGTGCATCTGGCTAACATGGGTCCTGGGGAATTGAGCCTCAAACTCGGGTCCTTAGGCTTCACAGGCAAGTGCTTAACCAGTAAGCCATCTCTCCAGCCCAAAAGACTTATTTTTTTTAAATCACATGAGTCTATTGGAAGAACTATATTCAAAATACCACACCTCTGATCTGAACCTCCAACTGTTAACCACACAAATATTTGATAGTTCTGTTATTTACTTTAGTTTAACTAAAGTAAATTTTAAATAGGATCTAAATTGCAAATATTTTTGACCTCTCTTTTCTGGTAAAATATATAATTCTCTATTGATAATGTCTTCAGATACTTGATATAAAGTGATGCTACAATATAATGTCTTTGCAAAAACTTAAATCACATTGACTCTCATTGTGTCATAAATTACTTTTATATTTCTCATTGTTTTGTTTTTTTGATGCAGGGTCTCACTCAAGCCAAGCCTGACCTGAAACTCACTCTGTAGCTCAGGCTGGCCTTGAACTCACAGAGTTCTTTCTACATCAGTCTCCCAAGTGCTGGGGTTAAAGATATACACCACCATGCCTGGCATAAATCATTTTAAAAATTTATTTGAGGTAAAGAGGGAGGAAGGGAGAAAGAGAGAGAGGCAGATAGAGAGAGGATGGGCACACCAGGGCCTCTAGCCTCTGCAAATGAATTCCGGACATATGTGGCACCCTATGCATCTGGCTTTACCTGAGTACTGAACCTGGGTCATTGGGCTTTGCAGGCAAGCACCTTAACCACTGAACAATCTCTCTAGCTCATAAGCAATTTTAAAAAGACCTCAGAAATTATATTCATGATTTATTTCTTAAGTTAGTTTCCAGGGTAGGGTCTCACTCTAGCCCAGGCTAACCTAGAACTCACTCTGCAGTCCCAGGCTGTCCTCAAACTCAATGATTCTGCTTTCCAAGTGCTGGGACTAAAGGCATGTACCACTATGCTGGCTTATGATGTTTTTTATTAAATCATCTAGAACTTGAATTAAATATTAAGATTTAGGGGCAAAATTTCTTGTATACTTAAATATTTTTCACAATGAAACTTTCTTGGAAATAATTTTTAAAGTTCATGATAAAGTAATTCAGTGCAGCTAAACTTATGTGACATTTGTTTTAGTAGAAGAAATAAATAGTAAGAGAAAATTGAAGCTATCATATCATTTTTTCTACAAATTTATTGTTAAGAGTAGGTTATAGTTTATTCATATATTATAGAGGGATGACAAGGTGCAAAAAGAAATAAAATAGAATTGACTTTCACCATGAATTTTTCTGTTTGTTTGGAGCAATAAAAATATAGATACAGAGGTCATGAGTTGAGTATAGGAAATGATTATTCAGATTCATTAATAAGTTACTCTTAGAAACTGAAGCAAATAAAAGTATGAGCATATTTTTGAGCTGAGCTCACATAGAAAATATTTGGTGACTTTAATTTAAGGAGGAGTTTTGTTTCTGTATTTATATAGTATTATGAAATTTTGGTTCTCATATTATTCATCCTTTTTTCCTTGAAATAATTTTAAAATATTGGGAAGATTCCCACTTTTTTTTTTTTTTTTTTTTTTTTGAGGTAGGGTCTCAGTCTGGACCAGGCTGACCTGGAATTAACTATGAAGTCTCAGGATGGCCCGGAACTCATGACTATCCTCCTACCTCTGCCTCTCAAGTGCTGGGATTAAAGGTGTGCAGCACCATGCCTGGCTAAAGTGCACTTCCTAAATAAGTTCAGTATAGAATCAAAGTCAAGGAAAGCGGACAAGATAATTAAAAAGACCATGGTGCACTATCTAGGAAACAAGTCAATATATATGTATGTAGTCTTTATTCATTTATATTTGTCACTTTGACTATGAGAGCCAGAATGAATCTATTATTGTTTCCAAATAACTCTATAAAACTACAATACCCCTGTAATTTGCATCATTTAGAAAAGTATACACTTACAAATTCTGAAAAAAAATCCATGAGTATTAACTACTGTGAGGTAAGGAAACAATAAAGACATCTTTATTAGAACTGATTGAAGAATCTCCTAGTCTCCTTGCTGCAAAAGAAGACACTAAGGAGGATTTGTTTCATTACTGATATATTAGGGATTATGGTCACTATTTGTTCAATACATGATGATCTCAAACTTCTGAAATATAAATGAGAAAATATATCAAAGCACTGTGTTAAGTTGTCATTAAACATAAAGTTGAGGGCTGGAGAGATGGCTTAGCAGTTAAGGTGTTTGCCTATGAAACTAAAGGACACAGGTTAGATTCCCCAGGGCCCATATAAACCAGATGCACAAGGTGACACGTGCATCTGGAGTTCATCTGCAGTAGCTAGAGACCCTGGCATGTCCATTCTCTCTCTTCCCCCTCTCTCTTTGTGCCTTTATCTCAAATAAATAAAAATAAATAAAAAGACATAAAGTTGAGTGACAGGATGCTATAATACAAGAATGATTATGTAAATTGTTAGATATGTCTTGGAAGTTAAATTAATACCAGCTAATATTAACTAAGCATATAAATATAAGTGATTACACATTAGTGAATTTTAAAAATCCTGAGTAAATTAATAGATACACAAATTTATTTCAAGAATATTTACAAATACTCACATAGGGAATTGTCTAGATAACTGAGCATATTATTTTGTCAAACGTGATGTAATATATCATTCCTGCTGATTCACAGATATTTCCTAAACCACAAGGGATAACTGCTATTTACATAAACCAATACTTACAGCATTTCTACTGCAAGATGAAAATTACTGGGGATAATTTAACATTTTATAATTTTATATTCTATCATGCTTATATCAAAGATTTCTAAAATTATTTTGGAAGTATAATGTGACTTAAAACATTTATGCTATATTATTATAAGTTATTCAGTTCTGACACATTTCTCTTCACTGTGCTTTGCTGTGAATCTCAAATGCTTTCATGTTTCTCACCAAACTTTGGCCCAGTTCTGCTTTGGATTTTTCTCTCCGGAAGCTTCAGAAGGTGGTAGATATGCTTCCATTTGACAGCTAATTTTATTGGATGCTTTGGATGTCTAACCTAAAATGAAAATGTAACAACAGTCCTTTAGAAAATTATGTACAGAGAGGACCCTGGAAAAAAATCTTCTAAAAATTAAGATAAAAGATTTTTTTTTTTTAACAAGAGGTTACAATGGGTTATCAAATGATCTACTTGAATACTTTGAGATAAATAAAAAACTTGCAATTCTTGTAAAAACTTTCACAATCTATGACTGAAAGCCATCGCTTTCCTCAGCTCCATTTTTTACAGCTTATTTCACATTGAGAATAATAAAATTTTTATAATATTCTGATGTAGTAAAATATAAATTTATCTTTCCTTTGTATTTTATTAATCTACATGCAGAAAATGGAAGATTTTGTTTAGAACCCAAACATTTAGCTTATGAAACTTTAATCACACCTTTCTAGCTTCTTATTTTAAAATTAGAGAGCAAAGCTGTTAATGTAAGACTTTTTAAAACAAAGAGCATGTTGTTGATTTATGAAAAAGTTATTTAAGAAAGATGCTGATCTCCACTTTCTCCTAGAAAAAAATAAAGAATTGCCCATGGAAAGACAAGGCAAAAAAAAAAAAAAAAAGTCAACTTCCCAGGTGTTACAGTTATCTTCTCATTGCTGCGACAAACATCTGAGGAGAAGCAGCTTACGAGAGGAAAGGGTTCATTTCAGGCTTATAGTTTCCTGGGGAAGTTTAGTCATACAACCATAGAAGAAACAACAGCATGTACCAGCAAGCCTGAGTTGACTCTGAACATACCAACAGAAGATCTGCCTCTTGCACTGTATTTCCTCCAGCAGAACTCTGCTTCCCAAGGCTCAATTTGATCAAAGACACCTGAGGGTATGGGGACATATATTCAACACCACCACACCTTTCGAAAGTTCCACTCTTCAGACTGAAGAGATGGCTTAACAGTTAAGACATCTGCCTGAGAAGCCCAAGGACCCAGGTTCAATTCCCCACTACACTCATAAGCCAGATGTACAAAATGGTACATGCATCTGGAGTTTGTTTGCAGTGGCTAGAGGCCCTGATGTGCTTGCTTTTCCTTCCTTCCTTCCTTCCTTCCTTCCTTCCTTCCTTCCTTCCTTCCTTCCTTCCTTCCTTCCCTTCTCTGTCTCTTTGTCTATTTCTTAAATAAATAAAATATTTTTTTAAGTTTCACTTTTCATACAGACAAGGGTCAGTCAATTGGGAGTGACCAAAGAAAACGCCAGAATTCAGGCATTCCTAACCTTTGGAAAGGGTATACTGTGGATTTGAAGAATGTCTGCTATTCCCAATGAAGATGTAGCCTGTCATTGGAGTGGCTTCTCTCTGTTTGGCTCTGTCAAATCTTAAGTGAGACTATGTGTCGATTTTTTTTCTGTGATTGGGTAAGTTCGCTGACAATGATCTGTTCCAGGTTCAACCATTTTTCCTCAAATTTCTTTATGTTGTTTTTTCTTACTGCTGTATAGAATTCCATTGTGTAGATATACCACATCTTTGTTATCCATTCTTCTAATGATGGGCATCTGGGTTGATTCCAGCTTTTAGCTATTACAAATTGAGCCGCTACAAAAATGGTTGAGCAAATCTCTCTGGCCTTTGGTTTGAAGGTTTTAGGGTAGATGCCCAGTAAGGGTATAACTGGGTCTGTTGGTATTTCTATAGTCAGCTTTTTCAGGAGTCTCCATATTGCTTTCCAAAGTGGTTGTACCATCCTGCATTCCCACCAACAGTGAATGAGTGTCCCTGCTTCTCCACATCCTTGCCAGCATTTATTTTCATTTGATTTTTTGATGTTGACTATGCTTATTGGGGTAAGGTGGAATCTCATAGTTGTTTTAATTTGCATTTCTCTGATGATTAGGGATGATGAACATTTTCTTAAGTGTGTGTTTGCCATTTGTATATCTTCCTCTGTGAATTGCCTGTTCAACTCTGTGCCCCATTTTGTGAGTGGGGTATTTGTCTTCTTATTGTTTAGACTTTTGAGTTCTTTGTAAATTCTAGAGATAAGGCCTCTATCAGTTGGGTAGCCTGCAAATATTTTCTACCATTCTGTGGGTATTCTATTGGCTTTGCTTATTATATGTTTGTCTGTAAAGAAACTCTTCAGCTTCATATGATCCCAATAGTTGAGTGACTGTTTAAGAACTGAGCTACTGGAGTTTTGTTCAGGAAATCTTTTTCCATTCCTATATCATGGAAAGTATACTTCCTAAATTTTCTTACAGTAGTATTCGAGTTCCTAGTCTTATGTTGAGGTCTTTGATCCCTTTGGATTTGAGTGTAGTGCATGGTGAAATGTGTGGATCAAGTTTTAGTTTCCTGCATGTGGTTATCCAGTTTGTCCAGCATCATTTGTTGAAGATGCTATCTTTTTTCCAGTCTATATTGTTTGGGCCTTTGTCGAATATCAAGTAGCTACAGTTGCTTGACCCAAAATCCGGGTCCTCAAGTCTATTCCATTGGTCTATACTCCTGTTTTTATGACAGTAGCATGCTGTTTTTATTATTATGGCTTTGTAATATAGCTTTAGATCAGGTATGGTGATGCCACCAGAGGTATTTCTTTTGCTGAGGATATGTTTGGATATGCAAGGCCTTCCAGCAAGCACCTCATGGACTAGACAATAGGATAGATGGGAGGGCATCGAAGGGTGGAAAACAGTAATCTGGACCCAAACAGCAATGGTACCATAAAATTCTACTTCCTAAAAGACAGACGAAATGGCTGAAACTTCACTAGACCCTTACAGGAAATACCTGAACCACAAGACACTGGAGAGGGTAGGATCAAGACTAACCTAAATCTTCTACATCTTCCCTCTCTCCCTCTGCCCTCTATCTCTCTCCTCTCTAACTCTTGTATATTAGTTATATTCTTCCTCAATTTCTTAGTGGACACTGACCTGTAACCCCCACTTCCAGCTTGGGCCTACCATCCACAATGAGCTTTTGATCAGAGAAACCTATAAGGTTTCCCAAAACAATGACAGACTTCTGTCAGAGTACTTGATGACACACCAAAGGCCAGTGGTAAGACCCTATTGCTGAAGACTCCATACGCAGCTGACAGTGAAATGGAATGACATGGCTGGAAGCCAGGAGAGAGTCAGTCCCCAGACAGTCAGCGTGTCTAGTGCCAGAAGGTGCTACATAGGCAACTGGGGAAATGACCAAGATCTGTCCAAGCAACTCATTGTCTAACCTTATTAGCAACAAATAACCTGATGTGATGCCCACACAAGTACAATAGTGGCACACAGCCATGGTGAGGAACCAACTGCTCTTGATTTGGCTAACTGATCCACTCAGTGGTACTAGACCTATAGCTGGAGCTGGGAAACAAGTCAGAACCATACCCAAACACAAACCCCACTCTACAATATCAAGCTACCATCAATCACAGGGTATAAGAGGGCCTACACCTATCAAACTGTCTATCAAAAAAGTAAGTGTTATTTCAATTTTCCGGGTGCTAACTTACTCTCCGTTGGAGAATCTGCTTTTCTTTTCCAGATAGATGCAGATCCTAAGGAGAGAGCTGCCCCAACATACCTCAAAAGGGGCCTGACTGAAACTAAGGACAACTGGCAAAACAAGCAAGGGTGATGTTTTCCTGTGAACCGGATACCAGTACAAAGGGGAAGGAGACCAATGCAGAGAAAAATCAACTCCTACCAAATCAGAGAGCCAGAGCCTCAGAGGCCCCCAACACCTCAGCACTGAAGCAGACCAAAAATGAACCCACCATGGCTCATGGAAATTTTGCGGAAGAGGGGGCAGAAAGAATGTCAGAGTCACATGTTGGGTCATGATTTGCAGAGACATTTATCATACCAATAACTGGGGGCTAACTCCACAATGCACGACCCATTTACATCAACAAGGAGGGTCCAATGGGAGGGGGTAGATCACAGATAAGCCTAAACAATGGTACCAAACTGCCTGTATTTACTGAAAAGAAAACTAATAAATTAAATTAAAAATAAATAAATAAATAAATGAAATAAAAAAACTTAAGTGAGGTTCTCAATCAAAGAACATTCTATAAGTCCAAACTTCCTTTTCCAGTCTCTCTTTCATTCTCTCTTCATCATTAAGCTACTGATATGTTATATTAAGTAGAATTTTAATAATAAGCTCTGGGAAGTAATTTTGAAACATAGAAGAGCTAAAGTTTACTGACCCTCCCCATAAATAGGCAATTCTATCCAAGAATTGCCCATTTATTTGCTTTGTGGAGCCATATTCGCTGGGTAACATACATTTTATTTCATGATTCAAGTAACATTTGCAGTAGCACTAACTTAAAGATCACACATTATGTTTAATTCATAGCATGCTGTACCCAATCAATACAAGATTCATTCTTTAAAGTAGTTTTGACAAGAAGAAGAGGAGGGAGAGAGCAAACCCATTTTGTGTCTGGAAATAGGATCAGAAAACTTTGGCTTTCTCTCTGTTTTGCTGAAGAAAGCTTCTGCCCAGGCATAAGTAAATATGTTGGCATTTCCCCAGTGGTCTCTTGTTTTATCACATTTCACCTGGATCCTCTATTCAGCACCAAAAAAAAAGATTTAATACCATAATGCACTAATGATAACTAAATGACATTTTGCATTAAAATTGAATAACAATGTTTCACCACCTACTCAAAACAAACAAACAAAACATTCTATTTCAAGATCATGATCTTTGTCCAAGGATGCATGACACTTTTTTTTTCATTTCCTTCCTTTACACGGAGGCCAACATCATTTTTCATTCCTCAAGCAATCTATCTTGCTCTGACTTTTATCACTTAACATTAATGTCCTTGATTTTTTGTCATTTAAGAATATTTCCTGGAGCTCTGTAATTCTGCTCTACATTTTTGTTTGTCAAATATTATTTTAGGGACTGAGGAGATGGCTCAGTTGTTCAAAGCACTTGCTTATAAGGACTGCTAGCCTGAGTTTGACTCCCCAGCACCCACATGAAGCCAGATGCAAAAATTAGTGTATCTGTCTGGCATTCTTCTTTCCTTTGCAGTGACAGGAAGCCATGGTGTGCACCCGCTACACAAATAAATAAAGTATTTGTAAATGTTTTTATTTTATTTATTTGAGAGCAACAGAGAGAGAGAGAGAGAGAGAGAGAGAGAGGGAGAGAAAGAGAGGGAGAGAGAGAGGGAGAGAGATCGCACGTGAATAGGCGTGCCAGGGCTTCCAGCCACTGCCAACGAACTCCAGACATCTGCGCCCTCTTGTGCTTTTGGCTAACGTGGGTCCTGGGAAATTGAGCCTCAAACCAGGGTCCTTAGGCTTCACAGGGAAGCATTTAACTGCTAAGCCATCTCTCCAGCCCAAATAAAGTATTTTTAAAAGTCTTTAAAACAGAAGTGGCCCCTTCCTGTGTGAAAATAAGGAATTAGTTTGAATCAGAAAAAGATATTGCAAAGAAAAATTTTATGTATGTATGTATTCACTTTCATTATGAAATTGTCATCACTCTCCCAGTTTAGTGACAAGACTTGCCAAACTTGAAGAAATTCAAACTGTTTCCCTATGTCATTTCTTTGAACATGGGATAAATACATTGCAACCAATGCCTGTTTTTTCTGTTGTTGTTGTTTTTTACACATACACATGCTTAGTGAGAGGGATGAAGGATGTGGGGTTTCAGGAGGGACCTCCCAAACTTATGAACCCAGTTTTGTTTTTTTTGAGAATTGATGCAAATGGACTCATGAAGGATAAATTATGAATTACTGAGTTTATTTAGGGAGAAATCACAAATTATGAGGTTTATTTAAGAAAAAAAAAAACACAAGATCTAGCACAACACTGGAGCAGAGTCACAGCACGTGGAAGATATAACCTAAGAGCACATAGAGAGATTTAGGAGACCACATGAACATGGGTGGAAAGCACAGTATCCACCCTGAGACCCCATGGAAGACAGAGTAAGTGGTGATAGTTTAAGAGCAGGAGAGAGCGTGCCAAGGCAGTGAGAAATGGGTAGCAAATAGAGTTACACCCTCCATAACCCCAAGTTTGGAGAAATTCCACACGTGGCAGGTGGAGGAGATTCCCATGTGGTAGGTCTAGAGTGTAATGGAAACACACACGTGGTAGACTCAGAGATCACAGCAAAATCATACATGTAGTTAAAGTGAGAAGTTACCCCAAAGTATAAAGGCAAAGGTACGCAGAAAATTACCCAGACCAAGAAACAGCGCTCTGCTCCTTCTCCCTCTTACTCAGCCAGATTTGGTGCTGTAGGTGAAGCCAAAGTTCTGTGTATCCAGGCAGAGATTACAGGAGAGAGAGAGAGGAGAAGAGAGGAGAGGAGAGGAGAGGAGAGGAGGGGAGGGGAGGGGAGGGAGGGGAGGGGAGGGAAAGAGGGGAGAGAGATGGAAACAGCACAGACAAGCCTTTATAGTCCATTCTTTTGTCAGATTTGTGTATGTAAGGTTCGATCCAATTGATTGATAGATTCAAAGGGGAGACCCCTCCAAAAACCAGCCCACCTAAGTAGTGTGGTAGGCTGTGGGCAGCAGGGAGCCCTGCAGCTGTTGGGGGTGAATCTGGGTCAGACACAAGTTCCATTCCTGCCAAGGCTGGGTGGCTCTGTCTTTGGGCTCCCTTCCCTAACTGAACCTGCCTAAAAGAAACCAGCTTTCTCCTGTGTCTCCTTCCAAATGAATTGTTGAAATTCAAAGCCTCTCTGTCTGGAAATGTTGCCCATACCATGTCCTTTTGGATTGCCAGTTATTTCTTGCCTTTGCTTAGGCTGACCTGGAATTCACTATGGAGTCTCAGGGTGGCCTCGAACTCACTGAGATCCTCCTACCTCTGCCTCCCAAGTGCTGGGATTAAAGGCGTGCGCCACCACGCCCGGCAAACAAAATGGTTTTTAAGAAAAGCAATGGGGCTAGAGAGATGGCTTAGCAGATAAGGCGCTTGCCTGTGAAGCCTAAGGACCCAGATTCAATTGCCCAGGTCCCATGTAAGCCATATGCACAAGGTGGTACATGCATTTTTTTAATTGCATTGTTTTGCTTATTTTTAAAAATTTATTTATTTTTGCTTACATCACTAAGCATTTTTTATTACTTATGTACATAGTGTGTATACAGTCATGTTAGCACCATCCTTAGCCTCCTCCCTTGCTTCCCCCCTCCACAGGGACCCTCCTCCTTGGGGAACGTGGGCCATGCCTTGTGGGGTTAGCCATCAGTTATGAGTAGGAGGCAATGTCTCTGTGTATCATAACCCAACCTGTGGCTCTAACATTCTTTCAGCCCCCTCTTCTGCAAATTTCCCTGAGCCATGTTGTGTTTATTTTAGGTCTGCTTCAGTGATGATGTCTTTTCTTGTTCAGTGTCTCAGATCTAGTTAAAACTGATATACATGAGCTATCCATACAAAATTTCTACTTAATAAAAACAAAATAAACCCAAAACAAACAAACAACAGCAACAACAACAACAAAAATGATGGCTTCTTTCTAATGGGGAAGAGTAGGAAAATCATGTTCTCAATTCTTTGGTAGTACTGAAGAGACATCACAAATCCCCCCAGCCTTGGCCATCCGCGTTTAGATCCAGGTGTTTGTCATGCTGCTCATTGTTTTAAAGTGTTATTTCTCTTCAAGACACAAAACACCAATATTTTGAGTTTATTTTGTTTGGCTTTACTAATATGAGACAAAATATTTGAGGCCACACTATATCTCTTGATTTTCTTAAAATATTTTTATGTTACATTATTTCTAAAATATAAATAGAACCAAAATATTCCACACTTTTTGAAGCTCATTGACAGTATCTTTGTGTTTAATGTTTTATTCAATTTTTCAATAGTTACATTTTGTTTTCTTTCCCTAGTGATTTTGAAATGTGACTCTAGTGAGCATATTTTAATAGGTGTATGGCAAATTTTTGTCCTTTTAATTTCTGTAACACTTAGACCACTGATCAAGTGAAACAAAATCCTATTTAATACCTACTTGATTCTGGCCATTTCTGTCCCTAAGCAAAGGCTATCATTTCATGGCTTACTGAAGTTTTAAAAATTAAGACAATTTTTTTTCCTGAGATATTGCAATGATGGTTATCATTGTACTACATTCAAAAGCTATAATGACAAGAATGAGAACCTGGGCTATGTATATATTTTTTTTCATACAAAACATCTATTAATATTGTTGTTATTATTATTATTATTATTATTTTGGTTTTTCAAGGTAGGGTCTCACTCTAGCCCAGGCTGACCTAGAATTCAATATAGAGTCTCAGGGTGGCCTTGAACTCACGGCAATCCTCCTACCTCTGCCTCCTGAGTGCTAGGATTAAAGGTGTGCACCACCACACCCAGCTAAAACCTCTATTATTGATCAGTTGCTCCTCTGAGTTAATCTTTGACTTTTTTTTAAAAATTACTTATTTATTTATTTATTTGAGAGCGACAGACACAGAGAGAAAGACAGATAGAGGGAGAAAGAGAGAATGGGCGCACCAGGGCTTCCAGCCTCTGCAAACGAACTCCAGACGTGTGCACTCCCTTGTGCATCTGGCTAAAGTGGGACCTGGGGAACCGAGCCTCAAACCGGGGTCCTTAAGCTTCACAGGCAAGCGCTTAACCGCTAAGCCATCTCTCCAGCCCAGTCTTTGACTTTTAAAAACAAGTTGTGCATATCAATGGTGGCCATGACTTCAAGTGCCGCACTGCACCTTGACTCTTTCCATTCCAGGAACACCTACCTGTGGGAGCTGGGAGAAGTCTGGAGACAGTTCTTCACTGAGTCCTATTTCTCTTCAGTAGCTCACGCGTGGATGAAGTGTCCCTTCAGCAGCACCGGTTCCATGTTCTAGTGCCACTGACGGCCCCTCCCTCACCATCTGCCCATCACACCGACAAACTCACAATCCACACATGACACAAATTTAATACACCCTTTGCAATTTTTATTCGTATTTCTTTTATTTAAAATGGTATTTTTGAGGCAACATGTCTTTAAAGGTTTATAAAAGCATTTGAAATGAATAAAAAATTGCTTAATTGATCTTAAAAAGTAGTCAATTACCTTCTATTTCTCATTTCACTACCAAAGGAAAACGACCACATCAGGTTCTGACACATTGTTCTAGAAAGCTAGCATAGACATATTCAATATGGCTTGTATTATCTGAACTTCACTTCTTGTTGAGTTTTGTTTCACCTCGGCTCCACTACCCTTGGCTCTGCTCCTGTGTCTATAATAGTCTATGGGTTGGAGACGCCATGTTATACAGAAGGCTTCTCTTATCTTCTGATATTTCTTCTTTGGATCAGGTTGCCAATCTTGGTTTGAATTTGGCATCCCTTATGTTGACATGTATGCCACAGCATAGCTGCATTAGTAACAAGACAGCAAAAATAGTTAGATTTTACTATTCAATTCCATTGTTTAAAAATGTGCTTTAATGACATTGTATATCTCTGGTAAATGTTAAGCTTTAAAATTTTGGGCTTAATATGTATAATTAGCCTTCCAATAGTTGGATTATGGTTGACTGGCAAGTGAGTATTTTTATGTTTTTATTTATTTAACAGAGAGACAGTGAAAGAAAACGGGGGCACCAGGGCCTGCTACCACTGCACATAAACTCCAGATGCATGTGCCACTTGGTGCATCTGGTGAATGTGGAAATCATAATAGCAGGCTTTGCAAGGTAGCACCTTCAACAACTAAGCAATCTCTCCAGTCCATTTTTTATGTTTTAAAGTAGACCTTTCTTCTCCTTTAACTGATTTACAAATGAAATGGGACTTTTATTATAATAAATGATGTCAAAATTTCCCCAGAGAATGTTTTATGTTTCCATTTGTCTACATACTATAACTTCAAAATGACTTTTATTGGGATTCTTCACATATCTTAGTCTTATTTTCATTCTGTTGTTATACAGCTAAAATGTTTATTTCTGTTTTATAATATTTATATCATAATATGTTTTATTTTTGTATCTTCTCTGTTTATTCTTTCTATATCATGTTTTCCACCTGGCTAATTTCTCTCCTGTCATAACAACTCTTATTAATATTTTTATTTTAATCACAGATCTGATGATAATAAAATATTTCATCTTTACTTGTCAGAATGTAGCTTTATTTTAGATAATATTTTCTCTTGCACATGCTTGGTGAATTTAGACATTTTCTATAACTTTACAGCTTAACAGTTGTGTCTTCTGTAAGTTCTTAATTATATACTTTAATTTTTGTTTATTTTATTTTATTTTATTATTTTTAAAACATTTTATTTATTTGAGAGAAAGAGGCAGATAGATAGAGAGACAGAGAGAGAGAGAGAGAGAGAGAGAGAGAGAGAGAGAGACAGAGAGAGAGAGAATGGGTGTAACAGGGCCTCCAGCCACTGCAAATGAACTTCAGACGCATGCACCATCTTGTGCATCCAGCTTTAGGTGTGGAATCACACATGGGTCCTTAGGCTTTGCAGGCAAGCTCCTTAACCACTGAGAAGTCTCTCCTTTCACATCTTTTTAATGTTTTGTTTTTGTTTTCAGTGAGTATGTGTGTGTGTGGTGTGTATGCATGCAAATGTGTGTTCATATGTGTTTGGGTGCACATGTGTCTGTGAGTATGCCTGTGTCTCTTATTGGCCTGGAGCTCACTGAACAGGTCAAACTACTTAGCCTGCATGTTTCATCAGTCCTCTTGTCCCTGGATCCCCGGCACTAGGAATAGAGGTGTGTGCCTTTATGCCTAGGGTGAGTGCTCAAGACAAACTTGGGTCCTCACACTTTTGGGGAATTTCCTTTACCCACTGAGCCATGTCCCCAGCCCTTATATTTTTATTTCTATTTAGAATTCTATGTAACTAACAAACCAAGTCATAATTCGTGACAGAAGTCATGTAACCCCATCACAATTTATTGATAGTTATTTTAGAGTTTGAGTACTAATTTCAATGTCTACATCATCTCTGATTAGCTTTTATTTTGTTTCCTTTTATCAGTTTTTGTTTCTGTGCTTATGGGACTCTCTTAATATTAATATTTTTGAATGAATATAAAAAGTAGTATCTAAAAAGTATAGATGACCACGAGGATGTTGTTTTCTTATGGAAAGGATTATGTCTTCTCTCTTCTAGATAGACAGAGTAGAGGCTAATTTGATTTGGCTGGTTTGCACTTACCCTCTGTTTCTACTACCTCTTTCAGTTTTCCATGACAATCCTGGAATGTTTGAGAAGGCACATTCTTGGACTTCTCAGTAAGAAACCTGGGCCGGGCATGGTGGAGCACGCCTTTATTCCCAGCACTTGGGAGGCAGAGGTAGGCAGATCGCCAAGAGTTCAAAGCCATCCTGAAATTACATAGTGAATTCCAGGTCAGCCTAGGTTAGAGTGAGACCCTACCATGAATCCCCACCCCCCCCCCCCAAAAAAAAAAAGAAGAGAGAAACTTGGTTCTGACATTCAGGGCATGTTGTAGATAGAGAAATAGACCTGCATAAATAATATCCATACACTACTCTTCAGAAGCCATGGGTGTGTGACAACAGAACTAAGTTTGCAGATGGGATCAGGGTTGCTAGTCAGAGGAGCTCAATGTGAGGACTGTCAGATTTCCCAGAGGAGCCAATGAAATCATCAGGTCATTACTTGGGCAAGCTGGAAGCAGAGAGGTGAGACGACCATGAGAGCATCGAAACCATACTGGGTCTGACTGCAAATCAGGTGCCAAGCAATGCAGATTACCTTTGAACAGAAGAAAGTAAAGAAAATCAAGGAAAAAAGAAGAAAAAGAGAAACAATTCTCATAAAACTTAAAAAAAAGTTAGAGAATCCTCTAAATATACTGATTGAATCTTAGTGAGACCTCTTGCAGATTTCTGAACTCCAGGCTTGTCAAATAACACATTTGTGTTGTCTGTAGATTCTGGTTATTTTTACATGAGACTTATTTTTACCAGCAATAGCAAGATCATACAGAGTGTGGCAGTTGTGTCTTAGGTTCCCACCTACACAACTTCAGCATTTAAAATTGTATAGAAAAGAAAAAACTTGGCTTGAGACTTCCGGTAGCTCTCATTCTTGCCTTGTGAGACAACATATATTGTTGCTGGATTTATCCACATTCTTGGTTGCTTGCTGGTCCCTACCATCAGAAGATATCCTGAGCAGACTCAGACACCAAAGGTCATGCAATTTTGAAACTGGCTATTCTAGCCCTCATTTCTTCATCCACTCTCCAATTCCTCTTTGTATATGACATTCTAGTTTCTTTTCTTGAGGTTCTGCTGCTATTTTATTATTCATGACCTACAGGCAGAAGTCCAAGTCTTAGACTTTTGGTTTTAGATCATGTTTAACCTTAAATCTTATCTTCTGTTGGATGTCCTTCTATTTATTTTGTTTCAATAGGTAAGTTTACTATATTCTTTCTTTTTACTTATACTGTAGTACTAGTTATCTCTATTTTTAATCCCAGATGAATTTCCTAAGTTTTTCTTCTGAATACCAATGCTGTCTTCTTAAGTCAGCTAGGTTATATTTGTGTGTACACAATTGAAATCTATTAAGTGGTTGTGCGTCTCAACATGAGAGTGTGATCACGAGGCTGGCAGATAGAGAGTTAGTAGTTTAGAAATATAGCTAGAAGCTTTCTTTTGCTGATAAGTTAAATTGGATTGAATCTCATGTCTATATTATTCTTTCTTATTTTCATTATTTTATTATCAAGTTACTTATATATAAGTTATCATTATCAGTTACTTAATGAATTCAGAAGCATTCAGTAATTCCAAGCATTCAGAAACCTCATTATATTTAAGTAGTCATTATTATAAAGCTATACACTTGCATTTTGAAATCATATCTATTTCAAAATGATTTTTTTCATAAACCTATAAACAGTTTAAAATTTAAGAGGCAGAGAACGGATGACTCCATACAAGCCCGTTGTGCAATCTTCTATTCCTGGAGTTTATTTGGAATTGTAGGAAGGGAGGGATAGCTTCCAGGAGGTATTTGAGTAATCAGAAACATTTAGAACACTTTCTGAGAATGCTAGCAATGTCCTTGGATGACTTTTTTTTTGTTTTGTTTTGTATTAGGTAAGATTTTTTTGTTGGCATTGGTTTATTTTTTTAATTTTTTAAAATATTTTTTATTTATTTATTTGAGAGCAACAGACACAGAGAGAAAGACAGATAGAGGGAGAGAGAGAATAGGTGCGCCAGGGCTTCCAGCCTCTGCAAACGAACTCCAGACGCGTGCGCCCCCTTGTGCATCTGGCTAACGTGGGACCTGGGGAACCGAGCCTCGAACCGGGGTCCTTAGGCTTCATAGGCAAGTGCTTAGCTGCTAAGCCATCTCTCCAGCCCATTGGTTTATTTTTATGTATATATATGTGTGGTATGCATGAACATATATGCAAGTTCATATGTATGTTGGCACACATCCCTGTGTGGCTGTCTACACATGTGTGTGGAGGCCAGAGGGTGGCATTGGGAATCTTTTTCTATAACTTATCAACTTATTTTTTGAGATAGGGCCTATCACTGAACCTAGAGCTCACTGATTAGCTAGACTGAATTGCGAGCAAGGCCCAGGCATCCTTCTATATCTGCCTCCCCAGTACTGGGATTACAGGCATAAATATCACTCTTAGTATTTACATGAGATCTGAGGGATCTGAATTCAGGTTCTCATGTGTGCTGGTTTGATTCAGGAGACCCCCATAAACTTGGGTGTTCTGAATTCTAGGTTCCTAGCTGATGGATATTTGGGAATTAGTGCCTCCTGGAGGCAGAGTATTGTTGGGGGTGGGCTGATGGGTATTAGAGCCAGTTTCCCTTGCCAGTGTTTGGCATACTCTCCTGTTGCTATTGTCTACCTTATGTGGGCCAGGGGGTGATGTCCACCCTCTGTTCATACCATCATTTTCCCCTGCCATCATGGAGCTTCCCCTCGAGCCTGTAAGCCAAAATAAACCTCTTTTTCCCACAAGCTGCTCTTGGTTGGGTGATTTCTACCAGCAGTGCCAACTGGACTGCAACAGTAAAGTGGTACCAAGGAGTGGGATTGCTGCTAGACTCCTGACTGTGTGGCTTTGGCCTTTTGGAGGTGATTTTAAAGAGGAATGTGGAAAGACTTGAAACCTTGGCCCAAGAGATGCCTTGCAGTGGTGTTGAGTACAGCTTGATGAACTATTCTGGTCAGAGTTGAAAGACCTGAATGCAGTAAGAACTATGAACTGTGAGGTTTGGCTTATGAGGGTGAGAAAGAGCTTTGCTTAGACTGGGCTAGCAGTTTGTGTGAGAAGCTCGCTGTTATGCCTGTGTCCTGAGAAGTTGTGCAGGGTTGCTTTGCATAGAAATGAACTGGTGTGAGCATAGGGATATGGCATAGAAAAAAATAAGCTTTGGGTGATCTGCTGCCCATTCAGCTGCAATTGAGAGATTACAACCATTGAGATTGGGCCAGCTGAGCTGCACTCAGGCAACGTAGACTCCTTTGAAGGGGCCTGAGTGCTCAAGGAGTGTCCTGTTCTTCAAAGTCTGCTTTACTGCCCCCTGGATTAAAAATTGGCACCCTACCTGGTATTGTGGAGTATAAGAAATACAAGAAAGAGAGGGTCATTGAGTTTGCAACATGGTCTTATGTTTTGCAAATGGCCATGGGCACCGTGAAGCAGGTTTTCTGAACACCCTCATGGAGACTTGATGGGGCCATGAGGATGTACCATGGGTTCCAGTGGAGATGCCAGACCACGAGATGGCTGCTGAGGAAAGCTGCCAGCCCTGATGAAATTTTCTAGAACTGTGAGTAGCCTAGCTGGAGGGGCAGAATTGGAACTCCAGAGACTTGTTGCTGGTTAGAATTATCAGACTTGGGACTTGTCATTTGACTAGAGTTGTTGTACCTGGAGCTACAGAGTTTGAAGTTTGTCCTGGCTGTTTTAAATCTTGTATTGCCTGAATGTTTCTTTGCTATGCCCAATCCCATCTTTTGCAATGTGAATGTTTATTCTGTACCATTATGGTTGTTTGGGGGATTTTTTTTTTTTTTTTTTGGTATTATGGATCAGTTAGAACATCTTGGACTATGGGGATGTATGAACATCATTGGAATTGATAAAAACTATAGGGGCTTTTAAAGTTGGATGAATGCATTGCATTTTACATCATGTATGGTTATCAGTTTATGGAGGCCTGGGGTAGAATGTGGTGGTTTGATTCAGGTGTCTCCTATAAACTTAGGTGTTCTGAATGCTAGGCTTCCAGCTGATAGTGATTTGCGAATTAACGCACCTCCTGGAGGCAGTATATTGTTGGAGGCAGGTTTATGGGTGTTATGGCCAGTTTCCCCATGCCAGTGTTTGGCACGCTCTCCTGTTCCTGTTGTCTGCCTTATGTGGTCCGAGGGTGATGTCCTCCCTCTGCCCATGCCATTGTTTTCCCCTGCCATCATTGAGTTTCCCCTAGAGTCTATAAGCTAAAATAAACCTCTTTATTTCTCACAAGCTGCTCTTGTTTGGGTGATTTCTACCAGCAACGCAACCTGAGTGCAACATCATGCATGCACAGCAAATGCTTTACCAACTGGATATTTTCTTCCTTAAAGAAGCCTATAATTGCTTTGAAGAGTACTACTAAATATTACTAAAAATTACTAAGATAATTGCACAGTGAAATAATATTTAATAGGAAAATAGTTAAAATTCCCAATGTAAGTCTCCTGATTTAGATAATGAAACTTCTTTTTCTGGTGGGAGGGGGGTCGAGGTAGGGTCTCACTCTAGCCCAGGTTGACCTGGAATTCACTATGGAGTCTCTGGGTGTCCTCAAACTTGCAGTGATTCTCCTTCCTCTGCCTCCCAGTTCAAAGGCATGCACCGCCATGCCTGGCTAGATAACAAAAGCTTTAAACCAATCCCTAGCAAATATCCTCGCTACTTATTTTTGTACTTTACAGTCCTTTGTAAGACTTAGTTTTAGAGGGATTTAAAGTGATTTACTAATGTTCAATCATTCCTCACAATAAGAGATCAGTATTACCACTAGTCCTTAGCAGCCTTAAGAGTTTCATTCAAGGTTGTATGAGTTGGGAGAGAAGTTTATGTGTTCTTCCTTTAAGGTGAACACAGGAGAGGTGACTTAAGTATTGTGTGCATCCTTTTATATTGTTGCATAGTTTGAAATATCTATTTTTTCCCCAAACTTATAAAACTTTCTGTGATTAAATGAATTGCTTTACTTGGGTTTAAAATATGAACACCATTTTTCTTGCACTAAAATATTAAAGTGACATTCTCATTTGGCTTCATAGTAGGTTTTATATTAGAGAAAACAAAAGATCACTACATGCAGAGATCTGGATGACAGAGCCTGCCATTGGCTCATATGAGAGGAAAGGTCAGCTCTGAAGTTCTCTGCTCTATGGAAATTTACCAGGTGTATTTCTTACTCACTAGAAGATACTATTGGCCCATGAGTCTTCCATTAAATGTCTTCTGTACTTCCATATGTCTATTTGTCAGCCAAAGCAGGATGTTAATGGCATAAAAGCAGCAGTTGTGATAGGTTTTTGCCAAACATTACATTATTAATGCTCCTGGGTAATAATCACAAATCAAAAGGCATAAATATCTTGTAGTTTTCAGTTCTTGTATAGAATACTGCAATAAAATAAGAATTGAAGGTTTCTTATCTCCAGTAAAAGCTCATGGTTATTTCTTGAAATGATATCAAAACTATGTGATAATTTCTAAAATCTTAGTTTTTTTTCCCTATGGAATAATTTCAACTTTTTGATTTTTTTTTTGTTCTTATTGTTTTTGTTTTTGTTTTTCAAGGTAGGGTCTCACTTTAGCCGAGGCTGACCTGGAATTAACTCTGTATTCTCAGAATGGCCTTGTATTCATGGTGATCCTCCTACCTCTCCTTCCCAAGTGCTGGGATTAAAGGTATGTGCCACCACACCTGGATAGCTCTTTGATTTTTTTTTTATTTTTTTTAAATATTTTTTTGTTCAATTTTTATTTATTTATTTGAGAGCAACAGACACAGAGACAGACAGATAGAGGGAGAGAGAGAGAATGGGCACGCCAGGGCTTCCAGACACTGCAAACGAACTCCAGACGCGTGCGCCCCCTTGTGCATCTGGCTAACGTGGGACCTGGGGAACCGAGCCTCGAACCAGGGTCCATAGGCTTCACAGGCGAGCACTTAACCACTAAGCCATCTCTCCAGCCCCAGCTCTTTGATTTTTTAATATAATTGTGTCATATTTAATTCCTCCAAGTTATTCTGATCAATTCTATAATCATGTATTTGACTTTGGTGTAGTGGACTTATGTGAATTCCAAAGTGGAATAGAAAATCCTAAAGATATTACATTGTTTTAGTAGAAGAAACCTTACAATGGTCAAGTGTTATTTTACACTTGAACTTAGCCAAGAGGCCAAGAAGCCATAAGCATTGTTTCAAGTATTTCTTTTTTGCTATCTCCATCTCAAAATGCAGTAAGAGAGTCTCATTCATACTCAAATAGAAAATGGCTAATAGTGTTGTTTTAGAATACCCAGTGGGAGAAAAATTCTTGCCAATATACTCTCTTTTCTCTTGTGATGTTAACAGCATTTATATAGGCCATGAAAATCTTCCTGGCAGGTTGGAGAGGTGACTTGGTTAGTGAACTGCTTGTACCACAAGCATGAGTACTTGAGTTCAATCCTCGGCACTCACATGGTGATACACCTGTAATCCTAGCACATAAAGGTCTGTGCCTGTAATCCCAGAACAGGACTCTGTGTGTCTATAATCCCAGAATATGGTGATGTGTGCCTGTGACCTCAGCAATGGAAATGCAGATGTAGGCAGATTCCTATGATCTAATTCCCAGCCAGTATAGCCTAATTAATGAGCTCTAGGTCAATGAGAGACCTTGTATCATAAATAATGGATGACATCTGAATAAGTGACACCTGTTGTCAGTCTGTGATGTTCACACATATGTGCATATGAATACACACACACACACACACACACACACATATAACAAACATATAATATACACACAGATGTGAACCTTCAATGTAGGTTCTACTTATAATTCCCCTTAAGAAAGACAATGATATCTGTTATTTATGGAGAATCCCTTTCTTGGAGGAGGATAGAAAAGGAGCTCCCAGGGTTCCAAGAAAAAACAAAAAAGAAGAAACAAAAACCAGGATTTGTTGAGTTATGATTCCTGCATCTGGCTATGTACAGGTGATGTAAATTAGCTTTTAAAGATCCATAATAAGTGTTTTTTAAGGTTTCCAATGTCATAAAATTTTTATATTACTAACACAAGTAATTTATGTATAGGGTCTTGAATTGGATATACCAGACACTGGATTGGCCCCAGACTGGTTTGGTTAACCCATTCTGGTATCACTATGTCTCCATGAATAGGAGAGTCACAGAGCACTAATTGGATGGACAAATATATGACCTAAATTTTTATAAAGGGGATGATGGAGCTCAGAAAGAAGCAAAACTCCTGACTAAAAAATAAGTAGGAGCTGGGTGTGGTGGTGCATGCTTTTAATCCCAGCACTTGGGAGGCAGAGGTAGGAGGATTGCTGTGAGTTCGAGGCCACCCTGAAGCTATGTAGTAAATTCCAGGTAAGCCTGAGCTAGAATGAGATCCTACCTTAAAAAACCAAAATAAATAAATAAATAAATAAATATAAAATGATAAATAGGGGCTGAAGAGATGGCTTAGCAGTTAAGATACTTGCCTGTGAAGCCTAAGGACCCACGTTTGATTCCCCAGTACACACTTAAGCCAGATTCACATGGTGGTACATATGTCTGAAATTCATTTGCAGTGGCTAGAGGCTCTGGCACGCTCCTTCTCATAAATGAATAAATAAATGAACAAAATTTTTTAAAGTAGAGTCAGCCATAGATATCTCACTTGTTTTAAAAAGGCAGGAATGGTGGCTCATGCCTTTATTTTATTTTACTTATTTATGTATTTATTTATTTATTTGAGAGAAAGGGGGGAGAGGCAGAGGGAAAGAGAGAATGGGAGCACCAGGGCCTCCAGCCACTGCAAACGAACTCCAGACACATATGCCCCCTTATGCACTTGGCTTATGTGGGTCCTGGGGAATTGAACCTGGGTCCTTAAGCTTCACAGAAAAACACCTTAACCACTAATCCATTTCCCCAGCCCGATATCTCACTTTTATATCATTTGTAATTTTTTATTTTGCTCTCTTGAAAGGTACTTAAATATATGTTGAATGTTTTGATTTTCTAGAATTCTTTACATAAAAATTGGAATTCTTGGGTTAGTTAGTAGAAAGGATGAAATCCTAGCCTTCAGTGACCACAAGTCAAGGGCTTATGCAAGATAGCTTGATGGCTTAGTATAACAATCCAAGTCAATATATAAATTTTGAGGGTCCTGGGATGGCTAATCCCATCAGTCTGTGACAAAGAACTCTAAACTACCTTAAAGTTTAGATTGATCTCATTCAACCTGGATGTGATGGTTCAATTCAGGTGTCCCCCATAAACTTAGATGTTCTGAATGCTAGATCCTCAGCTGATGGAGATTTGGGAATTAACACCTCCTGGAGGCAATATATTGTTGGGGGCAGGTTTATGGGTGTTATAGCCAGTTTCCCTTTGCCAGTATTTGACACTATCCTGTTCCTGTGGTACACCGTATGTTGGCCAGGGGGTGATGTCCACCCTCTGCTCATGCCATCCTTTTCCCTGCCATAGTGGAGCTTCCCCTCGAGCCTATAAGCCAAAATAAACCTCTTTTTCTCACAAGCTCCCCTTAGTTGGGTGATTACTACCAGCAATGTGAACCTGACTGCAACACTGGGACTTACCTAGATTTTCCCCTCAGGAGTTTGGAAAAGTATAATGTGTTTACTCATCAAGAATACTGGCACAAAGCTATTAGAATCTTCTTTGTAAGTTCTGTAGCAAGCGTCTTTCCTCTAGCGGGAGCAGTGTAAGGTTGACTGTTCAACAAACAAGGAACTGGAAAATCTATTGGAGTTCACAGAACTCGGCCACCCTCAAAATTGGCCTGATCCCCCTGGAATCCACCTTACATGGCTCTGGTGACAATTAGATGAACAATAATTTAGAAAGAAAATATTCTTGTTGTTCATATGTCTTGTGCATAACAAATGTTTAAAAATTGTTATGTGTGTTTTGATGATGGTATTTTTTCTTCAACAAAACATGTAGACATTTGCTCTCCATTTCCTCAAGACAGTTTGCTCCTTAGAATCATCCCTACACAAACAGATGGTGCCTCACACAGATAACTGGATATCACATTCAGTGCACAATCAAATCTCGGGATAAAATCAGCTTACATCCTCAGACTAAATTTCCTGTTAGATCAATGAACTTCGACGTGCCTTGAATTTCTTCTTTATAAAATGAGCATACAACAGTTACTTTCTTATAGGATATTATTCCAGAAAGCCTTGCCTCTTGTTCTAGTCTTTCTTATATTGAATTCAATAAACAAGTTCTGAAATAATGTCATGTTCCACATTATGGCTTGAGCACTGGGATGAGTAATGCAAACTAGACTCAGTGCTTGCCTTCAAGTCAAACAGGAATTAAAGCAACCTGAATGCTAATCAGCGAACATGAAGTCATGTACTATTAGAGGCACAAATTCAGATACATGCATATGACAACTTTAAACTTTAATTTTAAAAGAGGATAATAATTCAACATTTAGTATTACCACAATTGTTTATAAATGTATATAATTTTGAGTAAAGGAAAGGTGGAGGAAGGCCTAATAAAAATTTAAGAGGAAGCCAGGCTTGGTGGCACACATCTTTAATCCCAGCATTTGGGAGGCAGAGGTTGGAGGATCACTGTGAGTTCCAGGCCACACTGAGACTACAGAGTGAATTCCAGGTAAGCCTGGGCTAGAGTGAGACCCTACCTCATAAAACCAGAAAAAAAAATTTAAGAGGATATAAATAAATCATATGGAAACCTACTTGTTTGGACAATGGAACACTCAGGAGCAATAGATTGTTACTAGAAAACTTTCAGTGCCAAGGATAGGATACCTTCCAGTGAGGTGTTGGCCAGGGAGGTCCCTGATGCCTCCAAAACATTACAGGCCATCGCTAAGGCCCTTGGTTTCCCACCAAGAATCGATGGTAAGACCCTTTTGCTGAAGACTCCATGCCAGAGACGGCAAGCATGCCATTTTAGGATCATGAGGAATCGAGTGCTGAAGAGCTGCATGACACAGTTCCAGCCCAGCTGTCTCTTCCTTGGAGTCCAATGTGGCCCCGCTATAGAAACATCTTTGGCTCTCTACACTATAGATATCTATGGTTTTCTGTATAATGTTTGTCTTTTTCTGTCTTTCACTTGGTGCACCAATCTCTAAGTTTACTTTTCCAGCAAAAATCGATATTAGTGAAGTGTTGGTCAATGTATCTGAAAGAAGCTCTGGCATAGAATTTGAAAAACAAGAAAATGGGTCAGAAATAATTGTTTTTCTTAAAGGCCTTCAAGAAAGTCAGGCATGGAGTACAGTACACTAAGGTGGAAACAATGAACCTTCTGGAACAATGTAAAAATTGTTCCATGACTAATTTTTCTGAATGGTGGCAATTGCAGCAAACTATGACTCTACCAAGAATCCTTACAGGAAAAACAACCGAGGACAGAAAGAGTTCATTCAGGGGGACCAAAGCCTAAGTATTGGAGAGATGTGAAAAGGAAAATTCAAAATAAATGACTGGGGGATAAATGGGCTTATTGGATCAGTGATGAATGGTGGGAACCCCCATTTTGTGGTTGTTTTGTCTCTCACCTTTAATATAGTAATTGAAAGTAGGAGCTCAGGAAATTGCCAGTGCTTGACCACACATACATGGGGAAAGTGTGAAAATAGTTAATCATTATAGAGACCTGATGACTTTACTTGAGGTAAATGACTATGGGATTGTTTGATGTAAAGAAATAGCAAAAAGTTTCTATGAATTCTGTGGAACTGTACCTTTCTTAAAGTTTATTCTTGCATGATATGATCAGAAAATAAAAGACTGAGGCTAAGAGCTGTGGCAGCAGAGAAAAAGAGAGAAAGAAAAAAAAAAGAGAGAAACAGAGAAGCAGAGAGAAAGAGATGGAGAAACTCAGCTGCCTTCAGCATCAGCCTGTCAGCTTGCACCAGAACTTGACTTCGAGTCATTATTGCGCCGCTCCCTTTCACACCTCTCTTCGGGGACCCTCCTTCAAGCCAGGGCTGGACCCTGGCAACTCCACATACTTGGGCTGCAAGGTCACTGAGAAATTCTGCTGGAACTGAGCTGAAAACCTCCTCCGTGTAGATCAGCTGACAGAAAGCTGGAAAAAGCCACACTGCATACAGTTCAACAGGAAAGAGAGAAATCACCAGGGATGACACTCAACAGTGGACACTGCAAGTCTTATATTTGGCAGCCAGGCCAAATGAGCCAACAGGTGCAGTAGTGGCATGTCTTTTTATGGGGGAAACTAACCAGCCTCTAATGTGACTGGAGGCCTGCTCTATGGGAGGGAATACATCCCTGATACTGAAAACCTACAACAGGGGGTAGTCATGAGCCCTAGGGATGTAACATCTGTTGTCTGGAAAAATGTGTATACTATGCTCATCAAACTGCCCATTCAGCACTTCTTGTAACGTTCATACCCATATATTAATGCTACTCTCATTTTTAGTAAGAGAACCATCTCATTTCATATGGTGGTAATCTTGGGATGACTCATAAGGCACCATGGTGCTAAGAAGTGACATAGGAGTGCTCAGCACTGAAATATCTCTATCACACCTTCCAAGGCTCAGTGTACATTGTGAAAGAGGTGGCAGAAAGAATGTAAGAGCCAAAGGAAGGGTAGGACTCCTTACAACGTGCTCCTTCAGACACAAAATGCCCTGGATATTCATGACCTCACAGTACTTGATACTACCTACACAAGACCATCATAATAGGAAGAAAAGATCATGCCATCAAAATAAAAGAGAGACTGATTGAGAGGGAGAGGGGATATGAAGGAGAGTGGAGTTTCAAAGGGAAAAGTGAGAGGAAGGAGGGCATTACCATGTGATATTGTTCAAAATCATGAAAGTTGTCAATAATAATAATAGTAATAATAATAATAAGTATGTGTGAATAAGATTTTACCCTTAAATCCAGTTTTCTGAAACTCTCTCTCTCTCCCTCTCTCTCTCTCTCTCTCTCTCTCTATATATATATATATATATATGTATATATATATATGTATACATATATATATATGTATATATATATATGTATACATATATATATATATATATATACATATATATATGTATACATATATATATACATATATATATATATAAATTAGTAATATAATAATGGAAGTTTATCACAAAGTAACTTAAATTTAGTAACATATTAAACATAGGTGTGAAAATTTTAAACTCCTAATAACACATTGACTACTATTCTCTTCTTGAAAAAATGTAATCATTCATAGCTTTTACTAAAATTTACCTGACACTCTAAAATTCTTTCAATCATCTACATATTTATAATCTTTAAAAATATATATATCTGCTTTTAAAAAGACTAGAATTCTGCTTTCTTTCATAAGGCCCTATTCAGTGTTTCATATGGCAAGTATTTTGCTAATGGAATATAATAATTTCACATTTTTGTTTTGAATTTACAAACTGAATTTAATAGCTAATTCTTTTACATATTTAGGTTAGTTTTATAGATTTTATATACAACATTATTGGGAACAAGTTTAAGCAGTAATGTATTAGTTTAAACAACATGGCTCAAAATAAAATCCTGAAAGTAAAACCTGTTTTTTCAATGTTAGTACTGTTTCAAAATTACCCTTTATTGAATTTAAAACTGAACACATATCAAAAGTATGCTTATTTCCTTATATGCATTAGTGTAGTATATGATTTCTTTTGAAATCATCAGATAATGGCTTCCTGTAAGCAGGAACTGCTTATATAATGTATTTGAGAGGCATTATTATAAACCATCAAATTTTATGTACAAATAAAAGTACAGCCTACACTTAGACTTACCAATTCTTTAAAGATAATGTTTGGGAAAGTATGTTAGTTTTGTTTGCTAAATACATGTTAACTTAATAAATAATAGTCAAAATTAAATTTTGAGTGTAGGCAAAAATTCAGTGACTTGGCCAGGCATGGTAGTGCACGCCTTTAATCCCAGCACTTGGGAGGCAGAGGGAGGAGGATTGCTGTGAGTTCAAGGCCACCCTGAGATTCCAGAGTGAATTCCAGTTCAGCCTAGGCTAGAGTGAGACCCTACCTCAAAAAGAAAATTCAGTGACTTAAATGACTTAAGTTTGATATAGAATAAATTTCTCTGAAACTAGTTACAATTTTAATATTTCTATTGAAATATTGAACAGGTAGTTTATGATTTTATCAGATATGTTCATAAACCATCTTGTGGCATCTGAGCTGCCTGTCTTGTCTCAGTTCCATTTGAGCATGCTCTCAGCAACCTCGTGTTCCTGTTGTTACTCACACTGAGTTTCTTGTGAGGTATAACCTAGCCATAAAATTATCAACTTATTTTTCCTTAAAGACTTACTTATTGGTTACATTTTTCAAAGCTTGTTTTCAGTTAAATCCAGCTCGGTAAGTATACGTTGGGCATGTACTGGATTCAGAGACACTGTTAGGCATTGCAGAGGTAACAAGCAGCAGGGACTAGTTATTCCTTTATACGATTGCACTTTCCACACCCGTCTGGACCTTAAGTATATACTTTTCAATTACTGTCTTTTTTCCTAGAGGTATTCTTTTCGTCCTGAGACCCAATCATTTCTCCAGCCTTCAGTTTGCTAGCCATTAGGACGTCATTCTTGCTATTGTGTTCCATAGCCATTGTTTGATGTATAAGCCCGGTGATTTCATATTCTTTTGTTCATTTGTTTCTCCAACTTTGTTCATTATGCGTTTTGATTTTTTAAATAGTAAGCTGTGTTAGGGAGAGAAACATCAAGAACTGTGTAATTTTGAAAATATATACTGAAAAACCTATTATCACATCACTTTTGATGGGCTAGACATCTGAATAGAATTGTAAAACTACAAAAATTTATCTTAAAATGTATCTAGGTTTTGTTTTATTCTTAAATGATTTAAAAAAAGAAAAGAGAATGAATCATCATTGTTCCTAAATCATATTATCTTTTTATTTAAATCACAAAGAAAACATTGAAATACGTTGACTAAGCATTTGGCTTAAAGCCCCGTTTTTAAGTTTTTGAGATGTAAGCATTAAAGTTCAGCCCAGAAATCACACATTTGGATCCCCTTTTATCAAAACTTAAAAATGTACCTAAATGCATATGGATAGGGTTAGTTCTATACTTTTTTTTTTTGATTTTTCAGTTTTTTTAAAAATTTTGATTTATTTTATTTGAAAGCAACAGACAGAGAGAAAGAGGGAGAGAGAGAGAGAGAGAGAGAGAGAGAGAGAGAGAGAGAGAGAGGGAGAATGGGCGTGCCAGGGCTTCCAGCCACTGCAGACGAATTCCAGATGCGTGGGACCCCTTGTGCATCTGGCTAACGTGGGTCGTGGGGAATAGTTCTAATATGAAAAATATACGATGTAGAGTAATTGTCCTGTGAACTTATTTGTTCAGTTTATAATCTCTCTCTCTCACTCTCTCTCTCTCTCTCTCTCTCTCTCAGGTGCATGTGTGTGTGTGTGTGTGTTGTATGTGTGTGTGTGTTGTATGTGTTTATGTACAGCTGTGTGTTTCCACTTCCCACACAAGGAGAGGCTAGAATTCAGCTGTCCTCTGTTGTCTCTCAATGAACGTGGGGCTCAACATCTTTTGGACTGGCTGACCAGGAAGCACCAGTGCTCCTCCTGTCTCTCCATCTCCAGCACCCCCATTCTGGGGTTACAGGCATGTGCAACCGTGGCACAGGAATTTTTACATGTGTGTTGGGAATCAAACTCATATTGTCATGTTTGCACAGCAATTGCTCTTACCCACTGCAATGGTTAATTTCTGTTGTGCATTTGATCAGATCACGATGCAAGCAAGAGACATGCTTCTTGGATGGGTCTGTAAGGTTGTTTCCAGGAAGGACTGAAGGAGAAAGAAGACCTTCCCCAAGGGTGGGCAGTTTTTTACAGTGGTGGACTGTAAATAAAGAATCTTAGGAGGACACAGTGCCTTTTGCCTGGTTGCCCACGCTACTGACTGGTAAGTGCATCTATCCTGTATTTGCTGTCCTTTACAGATGCTGGAACCCAGCTTCATTAGCCTCCCAACATGAACTGAAGATCAGCATCTCTCAGTACCCCTTCAGTACAGGCTGGGACTGCCCAGGCATCCAGCATCATGGCTTGAGTAGCTACTGAGTGCAGACATTCATTGTTCCAATGCTCAGCCCACATGATGTAAGTAATCTAATAAAGCCTTTTATAATACACACTCATTCTACCATTTCTGTTCTTCCAGAGAACCTGACAAATTTACCCACAGAGCTATCTCCCCAGTCCCAATAATTGTTCTCAATTTTTTTGTATAAGCATTTAAAAACTTAACCTGTATCAGTTTTTATTATTAATATGTTTATAGTTCTGCTAATCCATCTCCAATAATTCAATATATGGAAAATGAGGTCAAAGATAAGCAGTTCATCCTGTGACACATAAATTGCTCATGAATATTTGAATACTTTTGACAAAATGCTTTTTTTGGTTCATGTGTCAAACGTTATTCATTCTAATTTGAGTAATTTAGGATTCGGGTTCTGTTATAATAATATAGCAAATATAACATTAAATCTTTGAAAGTAAGGCAACATTAATTTAGTAATTCCAAATACTTAGCAATTCTAGATTCCAACCCAACTTGACACATTATTTCTATAATTCATTGATCACCTGCAACATGTCCAACACCAGTTTTCATTTTTTTTACTGTTCTTTCTGCCAATCTAACAAGGTGAATTCAAATTCCCAGAGACATTAATTTAAGACAAAATTCATGCCTAGTTGTTCTGTGGCTCAAATTGCTTCTTTGAATTCTGAAAGAGCCAGTAGTGCTTCCTTACAAATCACTATGTGCAAACTGTGCCAATAGGTGCCCTGGCACTGAAATGAAGAAAGTGATATGGTGATATTTCCCAGATCAGCCCTTCCCAATGCTTTTTGAAAATCACAGATATGATCTTAAGTACTACTGGTAACTGCATGGTTTCCCTAAACATTAATCAAATTTTCTTGTGATTCTTGTTCAATGTATGTTCTGGTAGTAGATTCCATGTGCTATATATATGCTATTAGGAGCTATATGCTAGTCCCCAGCAAACTCTTAACAAGTCATTTTAGGAAGTAAAGAGTAGATGCTAAATAACTGTACAGAACAGACCTTTAGCAGTGGCATGAGAATTTAAACATCATTTAAAAATATTAATTTGATAATGATAGTTTCAATTCTTTAGATCATTCCAGAAAAGGTTTCCAAAAGATAATTCAGTTTACCGATCAATGCAATATTATTAAAAGTAGGAACAAAGGAAGATAGTCTAATATGCCCAAGCCAGACACAAAATGAACAAAACAGGATCAAACAAGTGACATGATTGACTAAGGCCACACAGAGGAGGGTTTTGATCCTGTACTTTAGGCGATAACTTTCCATTCCTTGCCGGGGAATGCTTATTGTCACTTCTACAACGCCTATATGTATACAACTATTGCCTGACTCCTGGACCAGTGTTCCTTTAATTATACTTTTCCTGACGAGAATTATTTAAGTGGATGAAGAAAATAAAGAAGAATAAAAGGAAAGAGGTTGTGGTGGTTTTATTCAAGTGTTCCCCATAAACTCATGTGTTCTAAATGCTAGGTCCACAGCTGATGGCAATTTGGGAATTGGAGCCTCTTGGAGGTGATGTTTTATTGGGGGCAAGCTTATGGGTGCTGTAGCCTCATTTCCCTTGCAAGGGTGGGGCATACTCTCCTGTTGCTGTTGTCAATCTGATGTTGGCCAGGAGGTGATGTCCACACTCTATTCATGCCATTATTTTCCCCTGACATCGTGGAGCCTCCCCTCATATCTGTAAGCCAAAATAAACCCTTTTCTCCCACAAGCTGCTCTTGGTCAGGTGTTCTCTGCCTGCTACCTAAAGCTAACTGCAACAATAAAATTGGTACTGAAAAATGGGCTGTAATAACCTGACTGTGCAGCCTTTGGTCTCTCAGAATTGATTTGCTGGAGGAAATTGGAGATATTTGAAACTTTTGGCCTAAGAAGTATCTTGCAGAGCTGTAAGTACAGCTCGATGGACTATTCTGGTCAGAGCTGAAAGACCTGAATGCAGTAAGAACTATGGACTGTAAGGTTTGGCTTATGAGGGTGAGAAAGAGCTTTGTCCACACTGGGCTAGAAGCAGTTTGTGTGAGAGGCTTTCTGTGTTCTGCCTGCCTGTGTCCTGAGAACTTGTACAGGGTTGCATTGCATAGAAATGAACTGGTATGAGCAGAGGGATATGGCACAGAAAGAAATGAAATCTTTGGACTGAAACTGCTGCCCATTTAGCTACAATTGTTTAAGAGATTACAACCTACAACCTTTGAAATTGGGCCAGCTGACCTGCATTAGTACAACAGGAAGAATGCAGACTCTTCTGAAGGGGCCTAAATGCTGATGGAGCATCCTGTACTTTTCAAAGTTGGATATATTTCCCCCCGGATTAACAAGTTGGTAGCCCACCTGGTATGATGGATGGAGTAGAACAAATGCAGGAAAGAGAGGGTCATTGAATTTACAATACCATGGTTTTTTTTTTTTTTTTTTTTTTGGTTGGTGGGAGGCCATGGATATTGTGAAGCAGGCTTGTTGGCCAGGAGGTGATGTCTGCTCATGCTATCATTTTCTCCTGCCACCACAGAGCTTCCCCTCATAGCTGTCAGCCAAAATAAATCCTCTCCCTCCACATGCTACTCCTGTTCAGGTGTTCTCTGCCAGAAACATGAAGCTGACTGCAACAGAGGCAGAGGGCTTTGCTTCAATTATAAAGATGGAGACAGAAAAGTACTAGATGAATTTATGGGATTGTGTAAACAAAAATTAGATTGCAACAGAAATAGGTGGACCATCAAGTCAATGGAAAGAAGACAACTTTGTCATGCCATAACCATGCCATGGAACCTAAATACTATCTTACAGATATTAAGAATCCGTTCCAGGAGGAGAGTGAGGAGGAAAATCAGAGTTGCAAACAATAATTTAGCAATGATAAGGAGGAAATCTGAGAAGAAAATACACTAAAGATGTACACTATAGTTAGCCACTGTACAGCCCAGCATGAGACCTTAAACCCTTGACTGCCATGTATTAGATAAATTTCAGACCTTGCCATGTCACATCATGGGTGTGGGAAGAAAGAGGAAGGGTGGGGGAAAAACAACACTTCTGATCTTTCCTGTTTGTTTGTTTGTTTGTTTGTTTGTTTGATTGTTTGTTTTGTTTTTGTGTTTTTGTTTTTTTTTGAAATAGAGTCTCACTCTAACCCAGGCTGACCTGGAATTCACTATGTAGTCTGAGATTGGCCTTGAACTCACAGCAATCCTCTGACCTCTGACTTCCAAGAGCTGGGATGAAAGGTATGAACTGCCATGCCAAGGAGGGGCGGGGGGAGGGAGAGAGAACGGGCAGTTGAGTGCCTCCAGCCCTTGCAAGCAAACTCCACATGTATATGCCACCTGTGCATCTGACTTTACATGAGTATTGAGGAATCAAACTAGGGTCATTGGGCTTTGCAGGCAAGTACCTTAACCACTGAACCTTCTTTCCAGTCCTAATGCTTCTGATCTTTGTGTCATAGGACCTAGAGGAACTAAGCCACATTTAAGCGGATCAAAACAACAAACTGTGACATCAGAAAGGTTTTTTTTTTTTTTTTTTTTTTTATGTTGCTGTTTTCACCACTTTTTTTCTTACAAGCGAGAGAAAGAGAAGGAAGGAAAGCGAGAGAATGAGCACCCCGGGGCCTTCAGCCACTGCAAGCGCACTCAAGGTATGTGTGCCCCCTTGCGTACGGTGCAGCATTGATTGCACCTTTGCATCACTGTGTGTCTGGCTCACTTGGGACCTGGAGATTTGAACATGAATTGTCAGGCTTCACAGGCAAGAGCCTTAGTCACTAAGCCATCCTGTAGCCCTGTGGTCATCATGTTTTGAGAGAGTGAGTGGGGAGTCAGTTCAGCACTAGGAGTAGTGACCTTAAGGAAATGGAAAGCCATCTTGATGAAACACAAAATATTGTTCAGCTTCTAGAAACGTTTCAAGAGATTTCCAATGAAGAACGTGTTGTTATGGATAGCTGCCTTCTTTGCATAGTGTTGGATTCTACAAAGTATGGCAATGGAGAAAGGACCATGGACAGCTAAATAAAGCTTATTTTTGTTTGTTCATTTGCTTGCTTTTAAGGTAGGGTCACACTCTACCCCAGTCTGACCTGAAACTCACTCTGTAGTCCCAGGCTGGCCTCGAACTCATAATAATCCTCCTACCACTGCCTTTCTAGTGCTGGGATTAAAGGTGTGTGCCACCAAGCCTGATTGAATGGGCCTTCTGGATTTCTGTTATTGTCTCAGAGGCTGAGAAAACAAGAAGCTAGATCTGAATGCACAACCTCATATCAAGTTGTAACCAGCATTTTTGTGAGCTGAATTTCATCACTTACCTCAGGAAGGGTGGGGAAACAAGTAATAGAAAAGATTCCTTAAGGAAAAATTTAGTTTTAATATCTCGGGGGATAGTTCCTAGTAGTTGAATCAAGTGAAAGAACTTCAGGAGACATTCAAAGAGTTGACTTGTCTGTCCCGAAAGTGCTGTATTTGCAGTTTGATTTGACTCCATCTTAGGAATAAATAAGAGTTAGACGGGATGGGGAGGGCAGGAAGGCAGAGCAATCAGAGGAGCAAAGAGAAGAGGTGGGGTCAATTGTGCAGACCTCTTTTGTTAAAACCTAGCAGTTAAACCAGCTAATGAGGAGCACAGACATTCATTTTTGCTTCTTCAAAAGTACAAATGCTTGCATGGACATGATAAAGTCTATGAAGTTATAAGGAACGCACCTAAAATTATAGTTACAATGAAAACTTGGGGTGAGAGAAAGCAAGAAAACTTCAGGTCTTCACATCTTCACAATATGGTCATTGTGAAGAATTAGTAAGGGACATGAAATTCCCCTTTTATGTGATTGGTAGCTACTGTATCTATTAATGTATTGTTACATATGAAACAGCCACATTTCTTCATGGTAACTCAAGCAGAGCCATTTTGTGGTACATGGTGAGTATGAGGGACTTTGTACTTTAGACATTAAGACAGAAATCATCTGAATGAGGTGGCTCTGAACACACACCGGGCAGGACTCACAAACCTCAAGGGCCACCTTCAGTGACAAATCTCCAACAAGGCACCACTTCCCAAAATGTACACTAGCCAGGGTCCAAGTACTCAAAACACATGAGGGTATTGGGGGGCGCGTGGAGGGGTTCACATTCAGATCTTTACAGAATCAACACAAAGACAATACATATCACGGGAAAGTTTAGTCTTGTCTCTTGTTAGGGGATCAGCTTTGTCTCTGAGATTCATGGTATGGGAGCTTCTTTTTTCTGTCTACACTCCCCAACTTTAAAGTACTTCTGTGATAGTATGTTTTCACATATATCAAGGCCACTGAAACTTATAGGCCTCCCAAGGTGCCATTTGTACATCTAGGTTAAAGGTTAACTCAGAACAAACAGCAAGCAGTGTATCTGTGCTGACAATTTACAACATGCACACGACAATTCATTTCTACAATATGAAGTACAAACATGCCGTTATAGAATATAAAAATGCTTTTATCTGTTCCTCCTATCTTTTCTCAATACATCTAAAGAGCTTACGTTTTTTAAACTCATGCTGGGCTTTTCTCTGTCTAGTGAATAGTATCTGTATAATCCTTTGTATTTTTAGAGTTTGAAATGATCTGAAGTATTATATCTTCCTAATATTTGAATTTTATATCAATGTATAAACATCTTTGAAATAATAATTTTTAAAACTATTGTAAATATTTTTAATTATTTATTTTTATTTTTTATTTATTTTAGAGAGAGAAGGAGGGAGAGAGAGAGAGAGAGAGAGAGAGAGAGAGAGAGAGAGAATGAGAATGGGCATGTCTGGGCCTCTAGCCCCTCCACATGCATGTGCCACCTTGGCTTACATGGGCCCTGGGGAATTGAACGTAGATCCTTTGGTTTTGCAGGCAGGTGCCTTAACCATTAAGCCATCTCTCCAGAACTATTGTAAATATTTGTGATTGTGGTTGGGAGTTAGTGAGACTTTTCATACACTTAGCTTCTAATGTTCAGAAGTCAATTTTACTTTTGCTCCTAAAATTTAGGACTTAAGAATTATGAAACTTAAGAATACCCATTGTTAGCACTAAGCCTGATTCTTATGACAGTAGTTGAAAAATTCCTCTTAGTCACCAAAACATTATTTTAATCAACTACAAAGGAAGCATTTAAAAGGCATTGAATTTTTATTTTTATAGAGAAATATATTTTGGAAAAACTTAATTGTTAATTGTGGAAAATTAATTGTTGCTTTCATGCTCTTTCCAAAATTTACCTGAAATTCTGATAGGTATTCAATGGAAGAGACACAGAGGATAAGAACTTTTATGGTCCCTTGCCTAAGGCATAAATATTTTTCATTCCGCGTTAAAATGACTCAGAAGCCACTTGCATGAAGAAGTGCTACCATATTACATCTTGATATGACTTTGATTCAGCACAGGCTTTCCTTCATGTCCCTCTCTGAACCTTATCTCCTCTGACATCCTGCCGTCTCTCTGGCCATTGCTTTCTTTATGAGCTGTGCAAGCTCCACCCAGAGGCTTCAGGATCATTCTCATCCACATTTCAATGTGCATCACTTTCAAGTGACGTTAGCACAACTGGTGAGAAGCAAAGGACAGCTTACTGCATTTTTGTTGCTGTCATGCTTTAATTTCAATTATTTGATTCTACAATGAGGATGTTATGACTAAAAAGTAACCTTAAATATTATGCACTTTAGTAGGTATAAAAATAATATAATTATGTTCCATCTTAAGTGATGTCAATGAATGGCTTAACTTTCTACCAGATGATTTAAAAGTATATTTAGAAACCTAAAACTTAAGATATTGTGGAGGCTATAAGTCATCACTAGTTTTTAAAGATAAAATTATTTCAACTAATAAAGTGACTAATTTTAAATGTAAATCATAGAAATATAAATCAATATTTGAAATTAGTACACACAAATTTATGCTATTCAATAAATGTTCATTAATATATAATGACTGAATGATTACTATGTCTTTAAATACTATTTTCAATATATTTAATAATTAAATGTTAGATGAGAATGCTAAGATCAATTCTGTGGAATTTACCAAACTTCATGAATGTGAATCAATAGACAATATATTATCAGACTTGAAAGGTTATTATGACTTTAAACACTAAAATGATGAAATGTAATTTGAAAGAAGACTTGTACTGAAACTGATTACTTCTATGGATTTTAAAGTTAGTTATTTGCCAAATTGATTACAATTCAAGTAAGCAATATGCATTAACAATTTTAAGTTAACATGAAACTGAAGCTATTTCTGATAGACAACACACACACACACACACACACAGTATCATTTCATTGCCAACAGGGAATGAAGTTTTTGTGGTCTCATGACGCAAGGGGATTTTGATGGTTAATATTCATTATGAACTTGACTGAATTTTGAGTCACCTAGGAGATGGTGAGGCACAACTCTGGGTGTGTCTGTGAGGGCATTTCCAGACAGAGAGGAAGCACCATATGTGCTAGAGGCCCAGCTCAGCTGATATACAAGGGGAAAAACAAAAGGCTACACATTCTCCTTTCCCTGCCTCTTAGTCTGCCATGGCAGGAGTTGTTCTGCTCCATCATGCTCTTCGGTTCTCGGCCATGATAAAGTGAGTCCTCTAAATCTAGGATCTGAAATAAGTCTTTACTGTGTTGTTGTTGTTATTTGCAAGAAACAAGAAAAGTAGCTAATTTTGGGATGAGAAGCTTCAAGTTAGGTATCTAGGTTTGACTTTATGCCGGAGGACTGTGATGGTCACTAGTAGGCTCTACCCTACTTACATTTGTGGACTGAGAAACTGTATTGGCTACGCTGGGCTCAGGCAGAACACACAGCCATCGCCTTCAGCTTTGAGATTTCTGCCCTTGACACTCTCATTTAAAACCTCATCTGCTCATTTATTTCTTAGTTTTACCAAATACTCTGCCAGGGCATTGTGGAATTTACTCCTGTACATGTGAAGAGCTACCTATAACTATTACTCTATCATTGCTAAGACAATATACCTGAGCGGAAGAAAATTCAGCTTATAGTTCCAGGGTCTAGAGTCCATCATGTTGAGGAAAACATAGCAGGAGCAGAAAGACAGTGTCATATCACATGGTTACATCAGAAGGGAAGAAGCAGAAAAAGAAAATAGAAGGTATAGGGTCCGGCTGTAACATCTCAAGCCCTGTTCCAGTGACTGCCCTCTCCAGCAAAGTTCTACCTTCTAAAGGTCCCACAGCCTTTTCAAACAGCACCAATATGCTGGGAACCAAGTTTCAAACACTTAAGCCTCTTGGGAGCCCTACATTCAAACCACCACATTAACTAATCAGGGTCGTCTCTATAAATGTGCACTCCTTGTTAAAATATAACCAACACCACAAGTATGAGCTGTGTATATTTTAATTTTCATGAGTATACATATTAAAACTAAAATATGTACATAATATTGATTTAACTCATTTATTTTTTCTACTAAAGCTCAAAATATTCCCATGCAGACATTTTTATGAGATTTTTGATGTAATATCTTACATTTATTTTTTCATGCACATTTTTGAGCATACCAGATAAATTTAGTTTTGTTTTAAGAGTGCAGTATTTATGTAGTAATTGGTAACATAGGACAGTGTAGATTTATTTATTTATTTATTTTCAAGCAGAGAGACGAGAGAGACAGAGAGTAAGAGTGAGAGAGGAGAGAGAGAGGAAAAGAGTGGGTACACCAGGGCCTCTAGCTGCTACAAATGCACTCCAGATGCATGTACTCATTTGTGCACTAGGCCTTACGTGAGTATGGGGAATCAAGCCCAGATTGTTAGGCTTGCAGGTAAGTGCCTTATCCACTGAGCCATCTCTCCAGCCCAATATTGTAGATTCAGACACCTCTTCTACCTGGGTGGCCATCACTCCTGAATCATGCTAGGTGAAATTATGCTCCTTGTTCACTGGGACAATGGTCCACTATCACCACTGTTCTGAATTCCTTCATGCATATTGAATGCTCCACAGGATGCACATATCAATTCTCCAAGTAACAGATTTGGGATTTCACCCTGACACATGGAGGGAGAAAGCAAGTCCATGGAGCTTGGCTTTCCCACTCTACCTGTTCCCTGTTCTGAGTGTCTCACCACCAACACAGAAGCCTCCTCATTCTTGACCCAACCATGAGAAGGCTAACATAATGCATTCTAAAACCTATTAACTGTCTAATGAGTCTTTGAAGTCATAAGCCCTAGATTTGAACATGTTAATATGATGTAAGAAGTGTAGCAAATGCATTTCCTTCTTAACAGAAGCTGACTATTAAGACTATAATCTCTGTAGTGATTCAAAAGAGCTACTGTGATTCCATTCCTATCTATTTTCTCTCTTGATTTAAAAATCATGACCTTCTCTGAGATAGCAAGATGAATCTGAACAACAGTATGCTAGCAGTTGCTTAACAGCCTGCTTTTTTTCTTTCTGGAAGTAAGGCTTGTGTGTTGATCTGTAGTGATAATATATTTCTGTTGTGTAAATACCATTTCCTGTCCTCATTCTCATCCTTGACTGACTTGTTCATTAAGTTCAAAGAAAGTGGTGGGAAGTGTCTCACCATCATCAAGAATTTGCCACAGAGACATAGCTGTAGTGAGGAGCCCTGAAACAACAGACATTGACAAAATACAGGAAGATGGATGAATTTTGAGTATTTTACCTTTGCTTTAGTATAATTTATTTAACTACAAACAGATAGCATTTAATTTCTAATAATATCTCTGTTTAGCAACCAACTTGCAGGATTCTTGAAAATCTAACCAGCAGCTCTTACATACTGGTGCAAGCCATCTTTAGCCCATCACTTGCTCTGAATCACTGGAAAGAAAAGATATTTAGAGAAATTTGAGAAACGCATTCATATATTTCAACAAATGTACTGTCCCTGTTACATGAGCACTGTTTGTTAAAAATGCCTTGAAGTTGGTTTTTACTCTGTTCTGATTAGATGACACTTAACAGAAAGATCCTCAAGTTTTCTGGAAAGAGCTACCTAGAAAAAAACATTGAGATTTCAAGGTAGGCCTTGCAATTCATAGTTAGGTTATTTATCAAGCCTGAGTCTTGGGTGTCTATCTGGAAAAGGAACATAAACAATGATTTAATGATGGATATAAAGGTAGAACAAGCTTGATCATGAAAAATGAAGGGCATTATAACTGTGGAGTTATTGACAACACTCCTTCCCACTAGCATGGAGTCTCATTCAAAGTATGAAAGTGGACATAGAGAAATTAACAGTATTACAAAACTAACAGAAAATGAAACTGTGACATTTCCCAATAATTAGGAAGCCATAACTATTGTTGGGAATTCCATTCTACAGAATCCTACCAAGCAACTTTAACTCCACAAAAGAACACACTATATAATTATCATATTGATGCAAGGATTTGGTTCTAGGTAGGAATTGAATTTCATAAACATGCAGGAAATCCCAGGCCTGTGGACCCCAACTCTTGGTTCCTTTGTTTAAGTGAGTAAAGAATTAAACACGCTGAGTCAAAGGGGGCTTAAATTATGAATTATAAGGTATATTTTAGAGAGAGTTAGGATCCAGAGGAAAGGCTAACAGAAAGGCCCAAGACAAAAGAATTTCTCCCCCTTCCCAACCTACCTGAGAAGGAGGAGAATTTACCATACCAAGGACCAGGAGAGTCAGAGACCAGGAGAATGAGAGAGATTTACATGTTTGTGCCAGGCCCACTTATGGATAAAACATCCCATTAGGATGAGACTCCTCATCAGACTTGGGTATGATTGGTTGGTGTATTCAAGAGGCTTACTCAGGAAGAGCCAGCCCACAGGTGTACTATGCCCAGAAAACTTGAAAAAGCAAGAACTGTTGAGTTGTTGCTTGCAACAACTTGTATGGGTCAGACATGGGTTCTAGTCTTGCCTAGACAGATAAGGTGGTATTTCATTGGGTCTCTGACCTCGGCTGACTGATACATAAAAGCTATCTTGTTGCCATTCTCCATTAATATTACCCAAGAAAGCCCCCAGAATATGGTAAAGAAAATGGCATTATTCATCAACATTCAATCTGATTACCTACTAAAATGTTCTCGATTACACATACTAGGCAATATATATTCCAGAATGCAAACAACATGGCATTTGACTCCTAGAATGTGAGAATGCTCCAAAAAATTCTTGAATTTATGAAAAAAATTTTAATTATAATTTGGATAAAAATTGCATTATCCTAATATTTTTTAGTGTGAAAAATTAAAAATTACCTTAGAGCAGATTCT
Organism: Jaculus jaculus; assembly: GCF_020740685.1. Taxonomy (NCBI): domain Eukaryota; kingdom Metazoa; phylum Chordata; class Mammalia; order Rodentia; family Dipodidae; genus Jaculus; species Jaculus jaculus. Next base: position 145,504,617 of record NC_059105.1, on the reverse strand, counting down.
ATAAATATTAATTTAAAAATTAAGTCCATTAGAAACTTAATTGTCCTCAATGTTTGTTTTATTTTCTTTCTATTTTCCTCTTTACTAGAGATTCTGGCTAGATTCTGAGCTCAAGGACACTTGGTTGGAGGCCATTTCTCATCCCCTATGCTGCTGGATAGATCATGTAATTGATTTGTGCTTAGTGAGACCAGAGAAATTTTATGTTGAAGCTTTGAAAACCTTCCTTTAAAGGCTTGGGATAGCTACATATAACCATGACAGTTTTTTCTTCAGTTATTCTGTCTTGCTGTGAGACATTAGAAAACTATCTTGTGGGCTTGAGAGATGGCTTAGTGGTTGAGGCAGTTCCCTTCAAAGCCAAAGGAACCAGGTCCAATTCCCCTCCATGTAAGCCAGATGCAACAAGATAGCACATGCTTCAGGAGTTCATTTGCAGAGGCTGGAGGCCCTGGTGCACCCATTGTCTCTCATAAATAAATAAACAAAACATTTAAAAAGCCATCTTGTGTCATAAGAACAGGAGTCACACCTTAGGAATATTAAGAAAGCTTGAAGCAAAGTGATGGTTCAAGTGAGCAGAGCTGGCCTCTTAGCCTCAGCCCTAAAGTACTTTTTTGAATGTTCTTCAACTAAAGTACTGTTAGGATTTAAATTGTTCATTGCTGTGCCACTTGTTCTTATTGTCAATTTAAGTACTTTAAGGCAAGAATCAATTTTCGCCTTTTGAAAATGCCTTTAGTTGCATCTATAAATGTGTCACAAGTAGTGATTTATTTTTAGAACCGAGACATTTATAATGAGGGAGAGGGAGAAGGGGGTCAGTAGAGGAAAATGAGAGGAATGTCAGAGACACCAGACAGAGAATGTGTACCAGACAGAATGGAAGACAGGCATAGAGGAGAGATGGTGGAAGGAGGATGAGTGGGAGAAGGAGGAAGGGATAGTGAGTGGGGAGAAAAGATGGTGTTGCGTGCGCTTTTATTTTTATTTATTTATGAAAGACACACATATGGGGGGGGGAAGAATAGGCATTCCAGGGCCTCTAGCCACTGCGAACGAACTCTAGGTGCATGCACCACCATGTGCATCTAGCTTAAGTGACTACTGAAGAATTGAACCTGGATCCTCAGTCTCCACAGGCAAATTTCTTAACTCCTGAGCAATCTCACCAGTCCAAATTGTGATTTTAATGATACATTGTCATGCTAGGATGTAGGTACCAATACCTAATTCTATATTGCTCTTTATAAACGTGCATTCCCCAAATATGGCATGATTTCAGAAAAGATATTCATTCTACTTACTATTGGCTGGTTATTACATGAGCTCACGGACTGCTGTGTGGAAGACTTGGCCACCAGCTATGGAGCTTGACAGATGGCTGGGCCATGACAGCACCCAATCCAGCAGAGACTGCTGAGGCTCCTCTGGAGGTCAGTCTGGTCACTGGAGGCTTGCTTTTGAAAAGTGCATCTTTTCCTTGGCCCATTCCTGTGCCTGTCGCTGCTTCCTGGCTGCCATGTGTGAGTGGCTTTCTTACATCGCGCTGTTCTGTCATGATATTTCTCCCTTGTCACGGACCAAAAAGCAACAGACTAGAATCAGGTGAACTGAAACCTCTAAAACTATAATACAGGTAAATATTGCCTCCTTTGAAGTTGTCTTCTCAGGTATTTTGTCATAGTGGAAAACAGTGTAACCCTGTACTCCATTTATACACAGTGGAAAAATCTAAATGTGGTGAGTAATGCAAGGCTTCTGTTTTCAAATTTTTACTATGGAAGACAGAAACAATTCCATTAAAAATTAAAGATAGGGCTGGAGAGATGGTTTAAAGGTTAAGGTGTTTGCCTGCAAAGCCAACAGATCCCGGTTTGACTCTCCAGGACCCATGTAAGCCAGATGCACAAGGGGGCACTTGCATCTGGAGTTCATTTACAGTGGCTGGAGGCCCTGGCATGCCCATTCTCTCTCTCTATCTCTGCCTCTTGCTCTCAAATAAATAAATAGAATATATTTCAAACTTAAATATAAAATTAAAATCATCAAACAGATAAAAACATTTGTATACAATCCAAAGAAATGAAATCAAATTCCTCACTTAAAATTATCAATGTTGAAGTAAAAACAAGTAGAAGACTACTCCAAGATGATATTTTGAAAATGTTGTCCATTCTCTGGCCAAGGCTGGTAACATTTACAAATGGAAAGAATAAAAGTCAAAGAGGAGGAGATCAAAATGATATTTATCATTTATTCAGTGTGGTTAAAAAAATTAGTTGCTTTTTTTTCCCTTTGACACTTTACAACTACTATTGAGTGGGTGTACAGAAAAGGTATCTTTCCAGGCTGTACGTTCTGGCTATGTCTTATGAAATTAAGTTCATCTCTGTTAGTGGCATGTACATCTGTCAGCCTTCATCAAATAAAATCTGAACGGTGTGGTATCATGGCATTTGACTGTGCTTCTACTACTTGAGTATAATATATAGAAATAACTTATATAGAGAGTTTCTGAATGTTATTCTTGAATTTTTATGATACTAAATTGTTGCAATCAGGTTCACATTGCTGGCAGAAATCACCCAACCAAGAGCAACTTGTGGGGAAAAAAAGAGGTTTATTTTGGCTTATGAGCTCGAGGGGAAACTCCATGATGGCAGGAGAAAATGATGGAATGAACAGAGGGTGGACATGACCCACTGGCCAACATCAGGTGGACAATAGCAATAGGAATGTGTGCCAAACACTGGCATGGGGAAACTGGCTATAACACCCATAAGCCCACCCCAACAATACTCTCCCCCCAGGAGGCATTAATTCCCAAATCTCCATCAACTGGTAACCTAGCATTCAGAACTCCTAAGGTTATAGGGGACACCTGAATCAAACCACCACATAAATCATCCTCTAAATATTTATTACTCTTAAGAACAATTATTTTCCTAAGGAGTGATTTTCTCTTTTTGATCAAATCCTCCTAAGAAATGTTGTTGAATGCTCTTATTGAGCTTTAAAGGTAGAAGGTCGGAATTCTCACAGCTACTACAAATATCAATTACCTCAATATATTTACTTGTCAAAAGCTGCAAATAAATGCTTATTGATATACTTTGATCATGATACTAAAAAGTAGAATCGGTGTAAATCATTGAGTGGATGCCTGAACTCGTTTTCACCCAGAAGTCTGTCTTATGTTCTGAGAGTAAGAAACAAACCTGTGGGATGTTGAAATGTGCATTTCGACTATTTGTCACTGAGGCACAGCCTGCCCTTCCTTACCTGTATAGCATTTATACTGTCATTTTAGATTAAAAGAAATGCCTACTGCCCATATATTTTATTCTGTTTATAAAGAAAGTTACCAAAAGTAACCCGGGTATGGTGATGCACACCTTGAATTCCAGCACTCGGGAGGCAGAGGTAGGAGGATTGCCATGAGTTTGAGGCCACCCTGAGACTGCATAGTGAATTTCAGGTCAGCCTGGGCTAGAGTGAGATCCTACCTCGAAAAAACAAAAAAAAAAGTTACCAAGAGAGAGGAAAAAGAAGGTAGGAACAATGCAGTTAATATATATTATTACAATCACAAGAAAATTTAACCTACTCCAAATATCCATAATGCTTTTATCAACTATATTAAGCTTACAGGTATTCCTCCTTGTCCCTTCAAACCCAGTGAGAAAGCAACATGCTATTGTTTTTTTTTTTTTTTAAATATAATTCCTTACCTGGGTCTAATGAATAGGCTGTCTGAAACTTCAGCTCTCGCAGTGTTTATTGCTTTGTTCACTCATACGTTGTCAGGAACAATAGTACACATCACTGCATCCCTTCTACTTGCAATTATTTATTGTGTGACCTTGCGTAAAATGAAGACGTTTATCAGGACCGCATCCTGCCTCCCCTTCTTACGTCTTCCCCTGAAAGCTGTATCTCCATCTTTTACCATGTCTTCCACTTCTCATTATATCCCTTCAATTGCTTTTAATTATGGAATTAATCAGGAAAAATATGGTCTATAGACATTGAATGACTTCACTACCTATGACTTAGAGACTAACCACTCCCCCTTGTCCAATTCCAAATCATCATGGACTGAAAGGCTTGTTTGGAGGTCCTCTGTATACATACTGCATTTACGTGCGTGCATGTCAGCACACACACACACACACACACAAACACACACACACACGTGCATGTGCACCCTAACCATGGCTATGACAGTGAGAGGTATAAAAAAATATCATGTCTGATAGTCTTTTTATAACATGGTTTTATCTGTTTGGATGTTATTGAGAAAAATAGCAATTCTGAAGAGTTAGATCAACAATATGCTCTCCTATAAAATGTATCCTTTTATTTTTAAATATTATTTATTGATTTATTTGACACAAAGAGAGGTTGAGAGTAGATAAGCCTCCTGCCACTGAATATGAATTCCAGACACATGAACCATCCTGTGGGTCTGGCTTTACATGAGTACTGGGGAACTGAACCCAGGCTGGAAGGTTTTATAAGCAAACACCATCCCCATAGCCCAGAGTGAACCCTTCTAAAGAGAATATTACACTAGCATCATTCCTTAGGATGACTAATTAGAAATAATTTAAAAAAAATACTTAATGGGAAAAATACCCTTCCAATTCTGAAGGACATACTTATGCAGGCTGGCATCACTGCTGTGCTACCTCGGGTCATGTGATGGCTCGACGGCTGGAGGATGATTGGCATTCTGCTTTTGGCTCTTCATCATGTTGTTCATTCCTGCAATCTATCTCTCTTACTAGGACTGCTGGCTTCTGTGAGCTTTATTCCCCCACACTATTAGTGGCTCTCTAGGGAGTTGTCTCCAGAACAAGGAGAATAGGCCTACTCAGTCTTTGACAGACTATTTATCATAGGCTCATTTAAAATTGGGTGGCTTTCCTAATGGACTGGGTCCCACTCGCTGTTCCTCATTTTGCAGTGTGCTGTTCTCCCCAGCAGGTATTGTGGAAACATTCCTTCACCAGCGAGATGGCTGTAGATATGCCAAACCCCATAGTCTACTCTCTGTTTGATGAGGCATATTGGGACCAGATGGTGTTCTAAATAAGCTTTTGCAGAGATTTCCAACATGTTGTGCTTTAGGAGAGATTTTTTTTTAACCAAGTATTAATTCCTTGTGTTTTGCTTTTCTCCCCCAACCCTTCTCCTTTTTGAGACATGATCTTGCTATGTAGCCCTGGGTAATGGCCTGGAACTTTCTTTGTAGGTCAAGCTACCAACAAAGTCAGGGCAACCTCTCTGTTTTTTCACCCCAAGTTTTGTGATTATAGGTATGTACCTTCACAGCTGATGTTTCCCTCCTCCTCCTTCTCCTTTTTCTTTTTCTCCTCTCCCTCCACTAGACTTCTAAGACAATTTTATGATGGAAAGAAAGGTTTATAACACTATGGATAGAAAATAGTTATATCTAAAAATATAAAAATACCCATATATAACTACTTTTCTTCATGATTTTAATAATCCTTAAAATGTGGTAGGGAAATTACATAAAATGGAAAATTTGAGAAAGAGCAAAATTTAAGTGACAGTGGTGACTAAGCAATTCAGTGATGGAATAAGTATAAAAATTCCAGTGTTTACTATTGTGTTGCTTAATGTTTTTAAAGCACTTATTTATGACTGCAATGTCTCAAGACCCAAATCATCAGACTCTGTTCTAAAAAGATTGAACAAAGAAGAACATGTAAAGTTTTTCTGTTTATTTCAATTTTATTTTTCTAAGCCAAAAACAAAAAAGTATGTTATGATTTATATATTTTACAATTTATTAATGACAAATTAATTATGTATGGCTAGGGCATACATATAAGATAAAAGTAAAAAGAGGATATAAGAAAAAACATAATGTCCCCATAAGCTACATACAGTTTGAACTATGTATCCAACAGAAAATTAAAGGCTGCCTTCAGCCAACATTTTTTCTGTCTTCTGGTTTAATGGGTTGTTTTTTTAACATCCTTGTAAAATTAACATAATCACTTGATTATGTTTGAATCAATGTACTCAGTAATGTTGCTATTTTCCTCTTTTCAGCTATGCCACCCTGAGTTTATTTTTGAATTTTATATAGTCTCTATTTCTGACCACAGATAATAAAAGGACTCATTGCCAGTGCCTATGAGACCCAGAAATCCCTCTGCTGCTTCCATTGAGTTTGACTTAAAGAGAAAAATGCAAACCTGTAATTAAAACCCTAAAATATAAAAGATAGTGATATATTTTTGTCATTACAATTAAATAAAATACCATAAAAGTAATCATCATGAAGTATACACTTAAAAGGATACTGAAGCAAGGCAATGTGGCTCATGCCATTAATCCCAGCACTAAGGATGTTGAGGTAGGAGGATCACCATGATTTTGAGGCCCGTGAGTTATAGGTCATCCTGGAGTAGAGTGAGATACTGCCCCCCCCCCAAAAAAAAAGAGTACAATGAAATAGTCATAAAATAATTAGGAATATTGTTTAAAAGTTAGTGAAAGTATCTGGAAAAAAATCAGAAATATGTTATAATACTTTGATTTCTATTATCATCATCATGCTATTCCACTCTTCAAGTGTACATTTGAGTATGCCTTAAAATATTCTAGTTCCAAATAATGGATAAAATGTCCCTTTAAACTTAATTGAAAATATATGTTAAATGAGTCTTTTGTTTGTTTTTTAGGCAAGCCCAATAAACTTGTCTTTTTTTCTTTCATGAAAGTGTGTGTAAGAGAGAGAGAGAGAGACAGAATTGGCCCACCAGGACCTAAGTCATGGCAATCAAACTATAGATGTGTGCACCCTCTTGTGTGCATGTGCAACTTTGCCTGCTTGCATAGCTTTGTGTGTCTGGCTTATGTGGGACCTGGAGACTGGGATGTGAATCTTTAGGCTTTGCAGGCAAGTATGTTAAGCTATCTCTCCAGACTTTAAATGAGCTTTTTTGTTATTGTAATATTCAAATGCCACTTCAAGGCTCAGGAAACATTGCGCAAGATAGGATGTAAAGCATGTAAAAGCTAAAGATGGGAAGAGTACTGTGGAACTCTGCAGCTCAGACTTGATAAGACCATTGCACTTAGGAACTACAACAGATGTGATTACCCGTGTAAGACCTGCATGTCATCGAGTCAGTCAACACTCTACTGGACTGTATTGCTGGGGGAGAGGGAGTCATTCTCTTCCATGGCATAGCCACCAGTAACTGATGAGAAGGAGAACAGTTAGTGAGACTGAGGTGGAGAAGGCAGTGTAACTTGGGGTACATGTAATCACAGTGTCTAGATAATTAGATAGATAGATAGATAGATAGATAGATAGATAGATAGATAGATAGATAGATATAGAGATAGAGATAGAGATAGAGATAGAGATAGAGATAGAGATAGAGATAGATATAGATATAGATATAGATATGAAAATGTCAAAAACAAAATAAATGTAAAATATAAATAATTAAGAGAACTTTTGAAAGATATCCATTAGGTCATATACAGGGAATAATCATAGAGAATGCAAGTCTGCCGTCATCACTTCTTCATGTAATTTCTCTCTTATTTTAAAAGCCCTTGTATATCGGCAAACCTGAGGACAATGGATACTTGAAATCTCCTTCAGTGGTTCACTACTGAGGATAATACAGCTTAATATATAATAAATAGTGTCACTAACCTTATATTCTACTTTGCCTAAATAACATAAATGTTCCCCTTTATTGTTTCAAGCAGAAGGCAGTACTTTAAACCTATGGTCAAACAAAACACCTTCACCTATGTGTTCTCATGAGGTAACTCTTTAATCTTTAGTATAACTTGAAATAAGCATGTAATATAAGGCATTAGAACTTTTTCCTCTCTTCAAATTACTTTTCCCCATACTTACTTTCATATATACACCACTATAATGATACCAGACAAGTGGTATAATGACATGGAGACAAGAAAAGTTGATATACATATCCTTTTACTATGTATTGATATGTGAATGTCTGACTTCTCTTAGATAAGTATACATAGTTGCCCCCCCCCCCAACTTGGACTCATACTCATGTTTTTTGTTTTGTTTTTTGAGGTAGGCCACTTTAGCTCAGCTGACCTGGAATTCTCTATGTAGTCTTAGGGTGGCCTCGAACTCATGGTGATCCTCCTACCTCTGCCTCCTAAGTGCTGGGATTAAAGGCATATGCCACCACACCCGGCCATCATACTCTTTTTAAAAATATTTATTTTTATTTTTATTTATTTATTTGAGATAGGGAAAGAGGTAGAGAGAGAAAGAGAGAGAGAGAATGGGCACACCAGGGCTTCTACCACTGCAAACGAACTCCAGATGCATATGCCCCCTTGTGCATCTGGCTTATGTGGGTCCTGGAGAATCGAACCAAGGTCCTTTGGCTTTACAGGCAAGCGCCTTAACCACTAAGCTATCTCTCCCGCCCTGGACTCATACACTTAATCAATAAACTTTTGTTGTAGTTGTTCAGGATCCCAGTCACTGCTTAACTTATAATCTAGCAAGTTTAATGATAACATGTAAATCCTTGAATTTTGTTTACATTTCTTCCTGTTGAAATATTTTCAGTTGGCTCTGCATTTCCTTTTGTGCAAGCATATTTTCTAGTTATTGGCTAAATGCATTCATCCTGATCAGCAGGTAGTCTTGCATGGAAGAGGGAGGAACTTGGGCTCTTGTAATTTGTGCTTCCCATAATTATAGTGGCACTCTGTGTGTAGCCTGGCTGATGGAACTATGAGCACAGCAAAGTCTTGCTAGCAATCCTCGAATAGATGTATATCATCTCTGTTCATGTTCATTTGGTGAAAATAGCTGCATGCATTTGGACCTGGAAAATCAAACATTCTCCAGACACAATTGAGAAAAGTAGCAAATCATCAACATACATCAATACAATGGCAAAGATTAGACAATAACATGATTTAAAAACAAAAACAGTAGGGTAAAATATTGGAAAACAATTTGTGTAAATTAATTATGATCTTTAACTTTTGGGTACTCTGGAGTCATGATCTGTTATGGGCATGTTTGCCACCATGAAAGCTTGGAATGTTCTTTTCTAGTCATTTGTCATTTGGTCATACATTTCCCAAAATCATTAGTTTTTCCCTGTTTGTTAGGCCTTGGTATGGTAGAGTAGGTCATGTTCACAGGGGTCTCTGCTGGCCAGACAAGTCCTGGCAGCCTGGTGGAGCTCAGCTGAGGCCTCCAAAGTTATTCACTATCCATTAACAGTGCTAATATTCCATGTTGTTTTGGTTCTGGGAACCCTGATCCAGGAAGGACATTCAGCTAGTCCCAGATTCTTATATTGTATGAAAAAGGATGTTGTTTTTAATTATAATAGGTTGTGAAATTTGATCATTAGAACCCTACTTCGCTAAACTCACAATTTGAAATAGAGAACTAGAATTGCTATCCTTGTGACAAAAATAGAATAAAATATGAAAATAAGGCCAGGTGTGGTGGTGCACACCTTTAATTCTAGTACTCCAGAGGCAGAGGAAGGAGTATCACTGTGTCACCATGAGTTAGAGGCCATCCTGAGTCTGACTCCATAGTGAATTCCAGGTCAGCCTAGACTAGAGTGAGACACTACCTCAAATATTTAGAAGCCTGTAATCAATGTTACAGGAAACTCAAGAGTCCAATAACAAAAACCAAGCAAACAAGAAGCCAGAGCTTTAAGCCTTCAAAGTCCTTTATGTGAATTTAAAGACTTTTAGAATAAAAGAGTGAATAGAGATAAATCTAAATGAGCAGAACAAGTTACCCTGATGACATGTAACAGGAAACATTCATCTTCTGAAAGATGCATCACCACACTTCCATTTCAATAGCTGCAACCAGAAGAGTCTTCAGACTCTATCAAGAGAATGGAAAACAGACAGCACTGAACATTATTTTGGATGAAAATTCTGATCTTCAGGGAAAGATAAAGCTACTTCCCCAAGAAGCAGAAGTATTGAACATAGGCTGAGATAAGTTAAAGCAGGGTAGAACAAATTCTGAATGCTTAGCCAGGGTTCCATCTCTGAGGGAGTGTTGGCTGTTCTGCGCCAAGGCACCACAGATGGTAGGGGCACGAAATCCAGCATCACAAATACATCAGAGCATGGATAACTACTACATGGCATTTTGATGATGTTGTGGCTGGTAAAGTTTCTTTTCTTTCCTGTTTATACTCTCTTTTTTCCCCTTTGAAAAAACTTATTCATGCTTATATGAATTATTGTAATGCCCAGATGCCCTAAATTTATGTGGTTTGCTTGTTCAGGGAAGGCTAATTTATCTTTTCCATTCAAATTTGCCTAAAATTCACAAATAATTTCAGAGATGTTTTTATGTCCAGTATTAAAGGGTGCAATTACTCACTAACTTTAACTTCCCTGAAATGGAGGAGGTTGAAAGCTATCAATCTGTATCCTCTAAAGTAGGCTTTTAAAGTCCATATTAATGCTAGTGAAGAAAAATGACTGACACTATATTTTCCCTAGAAGAAACACATACTTGATAGTTCTTAGAGCACCTCAAAAAGACGTGTACAGGGCTGGAGAGATGGCTTAGCGGTTAAGCGCTTGCCTTGAAGCCTAAGGACCCCGGTTCGAGGCTCGGTTCCCCAGGTCCCATGTTAGCCAGATGCACAAGGGGGCGCACGCGTCTGGAGTTCGTTTGCAGAGGCTGGAAGCCCTGGCGCGCCCATTCTCTCTCTCTCCCTCTATCTGTCTTTCTCTCTGTGTCTGTCGTTCTCAAATAAATAAATAAATAAATAAATAAATAAATAAATAAATAAATAAAAAAGAAGTGTACATTAAAATATTAATGAGGAGAGTAATGTATGGGTCCAATGCAACAAGATGGAAGGGTTTCCCATGCATACAGATTTACAGAGGTTGTTTGTGTCTATCAGTAAGTGAAATGCTGAAGTGAATCACACATCATAGCTGACAAGTGAATGAACCAAGATTGAGAGCTAGTCTTTCTTCCTGAAGCAGCCAGGACTTTGTAATCGTGCAGTAATCTTCCATGCACAAGAGTGGCGTTATCAGATGTTTACCATGACTATGAGTCAGGGATCACACGATACTATTTATAAATTCTCTTGCTAAAAAAATCTTTACATGAATATTAGCACAACAGAACTATTTGCTATTAAAGAAACAAAATTTCTTTCAAGATAAGTTAATAAATTTATCTATATATAAATTAAAATAACCAAGCACAATGCAAGGTTATTATGGAGAATAACTTCTTCTGAAATACAGTTTGATGGATGATATTGAACTCCATCATGAACAGGTTTAATAAGTATTGAGCATTTTCATGGTTTTAGTTAGATTAATGAAAAAAAAAATCAGTGAAAAACTATCTTACAGTGCTGATGGAAAAAGATGATTTCATGGTGCCTTAGGGTATATGTGAACTTAATTTTTTGAATTATGGAGATAGACAGTTATTCATGTTTGAGTAAAGGTGTTTTATGTAAAATTAGGTGTAAATTAAGGAGATATTAACTGTTAGATGACTTTCCTTACACTTCTCATGAATCTCATGAAGTTGTCACTTTTTAAATATACATGGTCAAGATTTCTTCCAGAAAGGATGACAAGAGAGAGGAAAAGTAAGAAAGGCATCATCTTTTCTTGCTGTTTCTGTCCAACGAACTTTGAGAATTATGAATCCATTGAAATCAATGTATAATTTTGATTCATTATGATGCTATAGCACTAAAGGCATAAGACAAATTACTCAATAAAAAATAAAGAAATATGAAAACAAACTATCCCAGAAAATTACATGGGATATATGTCATTTTGTTGATTTAGTTTCATTGTAATTTAATATGACTCCATTTTATGATTTAAAAACAATATTATTTTGAAGAAATCTTAAAATATATGCATCTTATATAGTACATTGTTCCCTCTCACCCCCAAGGGATAATATATGTAAGACTCAAATAACAGACAGGCTTGGTATTCTACTTCAGCTCTCCTTTCGTCTCCAAGGATGAGAGCTATATTCTTTCACAAGAATTCTAGCTTCTGTGGGTCATAACAAGGAGTTCAAGACATATTCTACACACTACCTGTGACACCCCATTTCTTGGAGTCATCAATTAGTGGTGTTAAAGAGAATGGCTTTATCCTCACCAGAATTTATAATGACAATGTAGTTACACACAAGTTTTTGACTCAAGAAGCAGGACTGTTTTAAGGACTACATACCTGGACAAGAAACACTGTTAATCAGCCACCTGGACTTTTCTTTGGCAGTAAATTATTGCCAAGAAAAGGGGGTCCTATGGAGACATTGTTATACACAAAAATAAAGTTTCACTGTTTATCTTAGTCAGTAGTGTCTTAAGGTAACCTGGATCAACTGAAGTACCATTGTTGAATTTTGCAATGACAGAAAATGTCATTCTACTTGTCTTCTATGTTTTCTTCCATTCTTGCCTCATTCCTAAGTAAAACCAAACAGCTGTAGCAGCAGTTAATAACTGTACCATGGATCTTTTTTCACTCATTGTTTTCAAACCTGGTTATATTTTTAAATAATTTGAAGAATATTTTTTAAATACCCATTTTTTGGCGTCATCCACCTGCACCCCAAAGACTTCTATTTAATTGATGTGATGGGTGGCAGAAGATTACAAATGCCACTTATAATTATATGGTTAGTTGTACAAAGACACTTAGTGTTGCTATTCTTCATTTTAATGTAAATATTGGTGTCTTACTGTGGCTAATTTATCAAATTGGCTGATCATGGTACTCAGATCTTTGGTCAAAGAAGATTGTAGGTGTAACTGTGAGGGTTTTATGAATGATATTAATATCTACATTGTTTGATTTGAATAATATAGATTTTATTCCAGAACATAGGTTACCCACATCCATCTCTTGAAGGACTGAGTAGGACCAAAGACTGAAAGTGCATGCTAAGAAAAGGTCATATTATCTTGAAGATACTATTGGTGGGTGTTACAATTTGGATAAGAAATATTCACCAGAGGCTCATGCTTTGATATCTTGGAAATTATCTGGCAGTGTTGTTTCCTATGGTCATGGAAAGTCTTGGAGAAAGGAAGTAGTAAGTTAAAGTATGTCATCAGGAAGGGGTCCTTAGGTTATCTTTTTTTCCTTGTTCTGTCTCCTGACCATAAGGAAGTGAAAACATTTTCTGACAATGCAATTATGGTAAGGTCTCAGACATAAATGAGGACCATGTGAGAAACTGAATAGAGTGATCTTTGTCATAACATCTTAGGCATCTAGCTGAACTGTGTTCTTGTGTTTAGTAAAACATATCATATAAGTGATAAAGTTTGATATTTAGCTGAGGACATTTTGAAACAAAGTGTTAAGGGTTTTATCTGTTTTCCATGTGCTACTCATAGTAAAATTATAAAAGTGGAAATGGAAAGAATTTTTAAGCAAAAGGAAATTAGAACTTGAAGTAGTTAGAATGTGGAAACCATCAAGTATCTTTATTGCAAAGTAATAAGGAAGTCTGCATTAGAGAAAATAGTAAGGGCATGTCTGCAAAAATATTCAATAAAGTGATGATGGATATGACTTACAGATATAATCTGAGGTCTCACCACAAAACAGGAATAAATACTGGCTTATTTCAGCAGAAATCCTGATAGGTTTGGTTAAAGGGAAGCCCATATGTAACAAAATGAAAACTGTGAGGTGGGGAGAGAGCTCAGTTGCTGAAGTGCTGCCTTCCGAGCATAAAGACTTGAATCTGATTCCCAGAACTTATGTTAATTAATAATAATTAAACAAATGTGGTGGTGCATGCTCGGAAACCTAGTGCTGGGGATGCTGAGATAGGAGGTTCTCTAGAGTTAGCTGGTCAAACCAGGTTAGCTTACTTGCAGCTACTTGGGGAATTATAGGCCAGTGACAGACCTTGTCTCACAAACCATACATGATTCCTAGGGAATACTACACAAGGTTATCTTCCGGCCACCACACATATGTGTCCATGTGTGTACCTAGCCAGACATACAAGCATACACAAACACACAAAACAAAGAATGGACATTGCATGCTTCCATAAAACAGAAAAATGCAGCCATCTGTTTGCATATACTGTCCTGTCCAATAAGAAAATGATCCAATGTAACCAAAGGTCATTGCCAGGAGTTTCAGTCTCATCATGGTCACAGAGTACACAGGTAAGTCTAGAAAATGAGGCTGTCTCTCTAATATTCTCTTTCTCTCTCTCTCTCTCTCTCTCTCTCTCTCTCTCTCTCTCTCTCTCTCTCTCTCAGGATGATACTGTTTAGTGCTTCAGAGATGCAGAGCCAAGGAGCAATTTCTGCCTCAGAAAGCCTAGGAGGCAAATTCTTGAGCCAAAGAGAATTATAGTAAATTATAGTAAGCTATGAAATATAATGGAATTCAGATAAATAAGACATTTGTGTGGCACGGTTAGGTGGACATTTGGATAGTCTGGATTGTAGGAGAGAGCTCTTCAGTTGCACAACTGAGAAATAACAGGGTTACAGCAGTCGGTGTCTCAAGAGAAAGATTGGCAGGGAATTACATGGATAATTATCTATTTGTATTTTTTATGATACCTATATGTATGTATAATATTGTCTACTAGAATGCATTAGCTTATGTGATTATGGAGATAGGAATGTGAGGACTTCCCACAGTGTTCCCAGTACAAGCTAAAGACCCAGGAAAGCTAAGTATAAAATTCTCCTTGAGTCCTGAGATCTCTGAACCAAGATCACCAGTGATATCAGTCCCCATCCAAGAGGTATTAAAAAAAAAAAAAAAACCTGCTATCTGAGCTCAAGAATTTGTTCAGAGACAGAGCAGCATGGGGAGGGGGGAGAAGGAGAGATTAACTTTTTTCCTTATTTTTATTCTATTCAGTCCAGCTTGAAGTTTGATAACGCTTACTTACACACTCACATTTGGAAGTGAAGTCTGCTTTTCTCCATCCATCAATTCAAATGGTAATCTTTTTTTATAATCACAGCCCTAGATAAACTCAGAAGCAAGATTTAACCAGTTATCTGGTATCCATAAGTCCAGTCAATTTGGAACATAAAAGTAAACATCACAGCCAGGATTTAAAGCCATGGCTTAGATGAAATCACCTAAAGTGGCTTTCAAATTGTGATGCTACATTCTCCAGCATCAGAACCCATGGGAAATTGTTTTTGAAAACATTGTGGGACCCATAGAAGCAGCAGCTGTAGAGGTAGATTGTAATGGCAGCATGCCTTCCTGACATCATGGAGAGATGAGGCTATGCTTTCAAATCACTGTAGTAGAATATTTGGGCTCTCATAACAAAATATAGCAGAGTAGATGGTTTAATCTACAGAAATGTTTTTCCTCACAGCTTGGGAAGCTGGAAGTTTGAGAGTGAGGTGACAATATGATGGGTGGTAAGCCCCCTCTGGTTTTACAACAGCTGTCTTTTCACCATGTCTTCACTTGGCTTTTGTTCTCTGTGCACAGCAGGAGAAACAAGAGCATGGTGTGAGATCTCCTCCTTTCATAAGGACAACAGTCTTATCAATGTATAACCACTTCCTTATGTCTTTATTTAACCCTACTCACTTCCCCAGAGACTGCTCATCTGGAAATATTACACTGTGGATTAGGGTTTTCTAAAATTGATTGGGGTGGGGCTGGAGAGATAGCTTAATGGTTAAGGCTCTTAGCTGAGAAGCCTAAGTACCCATAGTCCACTCTCCAGATCCCACATAAGCCAGATGTACAAGGGGATGCAAGCACGCAAAATTGCACATGCACACAAGATGGCCCATGCATCTGGAGTTCAATTGCAGTGACTAGAGGAGGTCCTGACATTCTTTCTCTTTATGTCTCCCTCTCTCTCTCTTTCTCTGTTTGTCTTGCTGTCTCACTCTCACTCTCTTTCTCTAAAAAGTATTACAAAAAAAAAAAACAACAAAATTGATTGAGGAAAAATCTGTAATTACCACTGACATACATAAGAGAGTAAGTGTAGAAAGAGAAGAGTATTCAAACTGAGTCACAGGTCACTTAACATATAGACATAGAAAGTGATGCCTAACTTCTAAACTGTTTCAAAGGTGGAACTCATGAGAAAACAGCAAAAGCTATACAGACTTTGTTCTGGAAAGCCAACAGAAGGCAAAGTTTATCTAGGAGGAGGGAAGTCTCTATTTGGAAATAAAAGTGCTGACAAGTCTAGTAAGGTGAGAACTGAAAATTGATCATTAGGTTTGGCTATGCAGGCCCATGGTTGATCTTGGCAAAGGCTTTCTAATTGGATGGTAGAGGTCAATGCCTGACTGGAATATGGTAGAAAGACGATAGGGATGGAGGGACTTGCGGGAGGGGAAGGGGAGGTTTGAGGAAAATAAACACAAAACTAAACCCATAATAAATTGGTACCATAAAACCTTTCTTCTTGAAGAGCAACTAAAAGATTTAACCTTTGACAGTAGTATGTGGGCAGAGTCTGGAAAGAAGGGCCCTGGAGAGGGTGGGATGCAGCCTAACATTAAAATATTTGGCTCTGGACTGTATCTCCCAGTACCAGACATGAGTTACTACCCACATTGAGCTATTGATCAGAGAGGCCTATGAGGCTCCCAAAACAAGACAGGCTTCTGCTAAAGCACTTGATTACCATCCTGATGTAAAAAGTAAGATCCTGTTGCTGAAGACACCATATGCTGCCAACACAGAACATGGAGAGACCTTGCTGAAATCCAGAAAAGAGCTAGATCGCAGACAGCCCATCTAGTGCTGGAAAGCACCACATGAGCTAACAACATTGTGAGCAAGCAGGGGTGTAAGCTACTCGGAAGCAAGTAGCCTGACAAGGTACACATACCACTTCAGTGGTGGTACACAGCCTTGGCGAGTAACCAATGGCTTTTTGATTGCCTAAGAGATCCACTCAGTGGAAAGGAACCCATAGCTGGAACTGGGAACCTGGTCAAAATCTTATGGAGATAAAGATTATGCTCTCCAACGATAAGCTCCCTTTAGTGTTTGGCTAAATAAGGGGCTATATTCATGAAAATCTCACTAAATTAACAATGCTTATCAGTTTAACCTATGCTGACTTCATTCTCTGCTGGTGAATATGTTTTTCTTTTTGAGACTCTAGGGAGATCCAAGAAGATAAACCACCCCTTACACTTTAGCCAATGCCCAGGCAAAACCACAGAGGAATTGGGAAGATGAGCAAGAGTGCTGCTTCCAGGGTGACCCTGACAAGCACTGTCAGGGTGAAGCAGACAGACACAGAGGATACTGAACACATACTAAAGAGACCCAGAGGCTACTGAGAGTTCATCACTGAAGTAGACTTAAAGCAAACCCACCACGGCTCATTAATTTTGCAGGAGAGGGGGCAGAAAAGTTGTCAGAGCCACAGGTTGGGACATCATACCAAAAAGCATTACCCCAACCCCCAGTAACTACTGCTTTCACAATGCATAACCCACAACCCCATGGGGAATAGCAGCAACTCCAGTGAGGAGGGCCCTCAGCAGAATGGGAGCAGGAAGGAGGGAAAAGATGGTACCAACACATAATGTATTCACCCAAGGTATGTTCTTTATAAAAAATAAACAAGAGAGAAAGAAAGAAGAAGATAAATTATTGGACAAGTTAGAAAATATTTTCTAAAAACGTTTTTGACAAAGGGGAACTGACAAATACTTGAAGGCACATAAAGGATTGTTAAGGCTTTATCTTTAAAGGACTTCGTATCATATTTCTTTTTTTTAAAGGTTGGAGAGGAGAGAATTTCAAGAAAGACATCTGTGCATATGAGAGTCAACAGGGCTTAATGGATAGCTGCCTCTGGCCTTTATAAAACAGGCAACTACTAGGGGTGGGGTTATTACCAACAGAGAAATTAGATTTCCATAGGAGAAATAAAGGTTGACCTTCTCATGCTCTGTCTTTTAACTAAACTCACACTCCTTAAATATTTCAAAAGATTTATCTTTAAGTGCTTGCAAATGATTTATATAGTTCAGAGTGGAATTCACCATTGTTCAGAGATGAAAATACATCAAGACATAATGTTTTTTTCTGAATATAGCAAAAACAGATAATATATATGTGGAAAGAAAATATGATTTGTTGGCTGATGAATAATTACAAATTAGGGCAGCAGTCATTTTAGTTAGTGAATGAAAAGTGTGCTGGGAAATTAGTCAACAGATTTGTAAGTTCTATCTAGACTTTTCTTTGCTTGCTGGACTTGTGTGGAGTGAGCTATTAATTTATCCTGGTTTTATGGAAGGCAGAATTAAATTTTATTTCTCAGCTTCGTCTTCAGTGTACTAATGAGATAAAGAAAAATGTTCACAGAAAGGGCCAAAAGAAAAGCAAATTTGATACATTTCTTTACTATGAAAAACCTATCAGTAGTTTATATTTCAGGACACTTCTCACATATAGTTTTCAAACACTTTATGATGCTTTAATATATAACAGGGAAGATATCCCAGTGAAAAAAAATAAAATTACACACACACACACACACACACACACACACACACATTACCTTTTGTGAGATCCCACCACAAATGTTGCTCAACTGATACCATTAAATATCAGAAGATGTACAATGTGTTCTTTTTATTCCATCTGCTTCCTCTGTCTTTTTTGAACTCAGGACTCACATTCAGATTGTTAATAAGAGGTTATGGAGGTCACCATATACTATAAAGCCCTGTCTTTATACTTGGTTCCAAAATCACAGCCTGTATTTAAGGCAAAAAAGTTGGAATATATATATATATATATATATATATGTTATATTTGAATAATATTCAATGTTTGTCAGTGCTTCTAAGAAATTACACAGATATCTGTGATGCATTTAGCTCCAAGAAAGCAGAGCCAAATGTTGGATGTCCACAGCTCACTTTTTGGAGCCTTGGAAATTGTTACCCTCAGTAACCTCTAGCTGTCTGCAGACCTAGAAAAAGCAAGATGGTGAATTTAGGCCTAGAATGCCTGAGGGGGAAAAAAAATTTTTTTTCTGTGTTTATGTCCTTGAATAAAAGCACCAGACTCTTTCTGAGATCATGATGATACTCTGGATATTGAAAAGTCTGGTGGTATAAGAGAATGACAGCAGAAAATGGCATGGAACATTCTGGTGTAAAGAGGGCCATTCAAGTAACTCAGCAGATACCATTGTAGATACTATTTCTCTTATAAATTCACTGAATCTTTCTGGGTGGAACAGTCTTCTGGGTTGATTCAGTGTAACATGTATGAGGGCACCATCTCAGAGTAGTTCACATCATGGTGGCCAGAAGGCAGGGAGCTGAGAGCCAATTTTAATAAATTTGACACCAAACAAGGACATGAAAATGTAATGGATTACTCAATGACTAATGAAGATCACTTTTCCCTCTGAGTTTAAAAAAAATATAGATAATATGGAGATAATTGTATATGTTTGCTTAAAAGTGTGTCCATTTGTGCAAGTTATGTATTATAATTAAATTCTAAAGTGTCTGATTCTAATAGCATTTTACTTGCTGTTACTCCAATTCAGACAGTCTCCCATCTGTCTATGAAAATGTTCTCCTTCAAAGGACAAGAAAGTTCCACATCTTTGAGACATGTTTCTTTTGCTGACTGCAAAGCATTCTACATTTTTGGTACTAATATTATTTTATTTTCTAATTTTTCTCCTGGGCATTATATCTCACTGAAATCTGTCATAACTTCTATAGTTATTATGGGATTATCCCTGGTAATAAGTGGCTAAACATAGAACCAAAATCAGGATGCACATTCCATATGCTTCTAAAATAAATTCTGTGATTATTTTATGGCATTTTGATTGGATCAGTATAAGATTACTTTAACTTTGATATACAATTAGAATGAATATATTCCAATACTTTGGTTTAGGAAGATACTTCTTTGTATAACTTATACAGACTGGCAGGTCTTAAATTTGAATTTGGTAAATGCATTTTCTCATTATACAACCCATGTCCCTCTCTCTCTCTACATATATATATATGAATTTCTATCACTTTAGATCATTTTATTATTCATCAACCACATCAAATCAACTTTTTTTAAAAAAATGTTTTTATCTGAGATAGAGACAGAGAGAGTGTGAGTATGGGTGTGTCAAAGCCTTCTGTTACTGCAAACAAACTCCAGACACATCTACTTTGCGCATCTGGCTTTACATGGGTATTGAAAAATCATACATGGGCCATCAAACTTTGCAAGTAATCACCACTAATAGCTGAGCTTGCTCTCCAGTCCTGAGCTGTAATTTTTATTCTTATCACCATAGATTCATTTTATCTGATGAAGAACTTTTTATAATGTTTTTGCAAGTATATATGTGTATGATCTGTATGTCTGTTTGTGTGTGTGTGTGCATGTGTGCACGCAGGTGCATGTGCACATGTATGAAGGCCAAAGATTGATGTTCATTCCCTCTCTACCTTAAGTTTTAAGACAGGGTCCCTTGCTGAGCCTGGACCTTATCAATTCAGCTAGACCAGCTGGACACGAATTCCTAAGAATCTGTCCTCTTCTTCCTATGCTCTGGGATTGATTATAGGTGTGTGTTTCCATACTTGCAATGATGGGTGTGTGCTTGCAGACTTGGGATTGTAGGTGTGTGTTTCCACGCTTGGGATTATAGGTGTGTGCTGCCAGACTTGGCTTTCATGTTGGGATCCAAACTCTGATCTTCATGTTTTGTAAATATATTTTTTATTTTATTTATTTGCAAGAAGAGAGGGAGAAGGATGGGCATGTCAAGACCTCCAGCCACTGCAAATGAAACTCCAGACACATGCACCACTCTATGCATCAGGGTTTATTTGGGTACTATGGAATCAAACCTGGGTCATTAGGCTTTGCAAGCAAGTGACTTAACTGCTGATCCATCTCACCAGCCTGATCTTCATGGTTTTTAACTGGTCCTTTACTGATTGAACCATTGCTCCAGCCCCTGCTCAAGTACTGTCACCACAGACTTACACAGCATGTACTCCTGCTCTGTTTGACTTCTCTCACTCAGCATGAAGTTTAGAGATTCAGCCCTGATGTCAGTAATCTGTTCTACTTGGCTTATTAATGAGAAGTGTTGCATCACATATATGTACCACAATTTATTTATTCATTCTTTTGTCAATATTCACATTTGGTTATCTGTTTTACTGACAGTCAGTTGGAGCCTATTAAGAATAATATTAGCAAGGACATTTGAACTCGTCATTTGGGGACATGAATATTTATTTCTCTCTGCTATCCTACATATACCTAGAAAGAAATTTCTACATCATGGCATAGATATCATTGAACTTCATAAGTTTTCATTCAGTGGCTCTGTGTAAGAATGTGATGGCTCAGCAACCTTGTGTCAGCCATTGTAACTCATCCATCCATGGGAGCGTACGCTGGTGTGTTATTGTCACTTCGATTTGCCTATTCCTGGTGAGTAATGTTAAATATTTTCATGTGCTGATTAGCCATTTTCCCATACTTTCATTTCAAAGGCTATGTCTACTTAGAAACATCTTCCTTTACCAAGTGTGTTCACATATTTCACCAGTTTTCTTCCAGTTTCTTTTTTTAAATGACTTGTGTGGATGGTGGTGCAATGGGAGGAATGAGACTATTTTTGGATACATAATCTTAAAATCTTTTTAGATTCTGTGAGGTGCCCTTTAACTGTATTTTGATGAAAAGAGCTTCATTCAATATGTTTAAATTTATCATACTATTCTTTGATGATTAGAGCTCTTTGCCTCATGTCACATAAAACCTCTTTGCTTGTAGTCAGTGAAGTTGCTAGGTTTTATCCTAAGAGATATTTTATTAACTCTATCACCTACCTACATCAGCAACCCATCCGGAATTGATCTATTACTTTTTATGTCAATGATATAGAGTTCAAGATTCTGTTCCATATAGATATACAATTGCCCCAGCAGTACTTATTTAGAAAATGGTCCTTTCTTTTCCATACTTCAGGAACACTGGGTCATCATTCAGGTGTTGAAGCATGGACAAGGGGCTCTCCTTTATCTCCTGTGGTGATTTGTCTGCTCTTTCACTGTTTGAACCATGATAGCTTTGGAAGTGGTATTATCTTTCACATCACCTTGAATATGCTTTCTTTTATATCAGCAGATTTTCAGAATCCTTCTTTCAATCTCCCCGCCCCCCCCAAAAAAAAGAACAGGATTTTATTAGGACTCTGCCTTGTTTATTTTTTTTCCTAAAACTAGAGATTGAGAAGACTGACATCTTCAGGATGCTAACTTTTCCAATTCATTGAGAAGCCACAGTAATGCTATATAAGAGCAACCTAAAATTCAATGATTCCAAAACAATAAAAATAATAATCACCTGTACTCACAGATCTGCTGGCTTGTTCAAGAGGCATTGAGGATTAAAGAGAGATAGCACAATAGGGGTTGACCCCGTGTTACTTTATCTTCCTAAGACTTATCCTCAGGCCTCTCATTCTCCCAGGTCAGGGTCTCTGATCTACAGCTCACCAGCTCACAGTGGGTGTAACCCAGCTCGGACACTGGGAATTACAAACCAAAGCCCACAGTTTTAGGATTTTGGTTTCTCAACCTTCTACAGGGATGTTCAGCCCAGGTGATCCTCTTCCTTTGTAATAAGAGTTACACCTTTTAGTTTGCTATTCAGGAGGCAGAGAAAGAGAGAGACAGAGAGAGAATGGGCACACCAGAGCCTCTTGCCACTGCAAACAAACTCAGATGTATGTGCCACTTTGTGCATCTTGCTTTACATGGACACTGGGAAATTGAACTTGGCATATCAGGCTTTGCTAGCAAGTGCCTTTAATGGCTGAGCCATCTCCAGCCCCTCATAATGTCATTAGTTCTGTGTTTACTTTTGTGTTACAAAGAATTCTTGATAGAAAATGGTGACATAAAAAATTTTAAGTAGCCTCTTGATGGACACGCTCTTAGAAATACATCATTTTTAAAGTGTGTGTGTGTGTGTGTGTGTGTGTGTGTATGTGCGCATGAGCACATGTGGTGTGAGTGATGTGTGTGTGCTTTATGTGCCTGCAGAGATTAGAGGAGAGCACCAGGTCCTGCTATATTTCCACAAGAAGAAGTTTCACGCTGAACTTGGAGCTGCCATGGTTTTCTTGGTCAGACTGGCTGACTCACCCCAGCAATTCTCCTGTATGTATCTTACCCAGCCAGCAATAGGGGTTCCATGTATGTGTGGCCAGACTCAGCGTTTTACATAAGAACAGGGTGTTGAACTCAGGTCCTCATACTTGTTGAAACAAGCAATATTACCTGCTTCATCACCTCCCTGGCCCAGAACACACAATAGACTTGTCATTGAATTTATTGCTAGAATCACAAAACTATTTTTGGTCATTTTTTATTTATTTATTTGAGAGCGACAGACAGAGAGAAGGACAGAGGAAGAGGGAGAGAATGGGTGCGCCAGGGCTTCCAGCCCCTGCAAACGAACTCCAGACATGTGTGCCCCCTCCTTGTGCATCTGGCTAACGTGGGACCTGGGGAACCAAGCCTCGAACCGGGGTCCTTAGGCTTCACAGGCAAGCGCTTAACCGCTAAGCCATCTCTCCAGCCCCACAAAACTATTTTTGTTTCATAATTTTCCCATGTGTCATACCCAATTTACAACTACATAAATAGATGTGGAGCTGAAATTTTCAGTGACTATTGGCAGGTTTTTCCATGAATAGAGCCAATCTTATACATCATGTGGAAGTGTGGCTCAATGAGAGTTATTATTCTGTCATTTGGTCACACATTGACGTCTACTTTATATCAGATTTTTAATTATCACCCAAGAAAAAGACCAAAACCCCGTGCTATTACGTACTATCTTCTGCTGTAGTATACATAGGACCACAGACCTCTACAGCCAGCCATAGATGATACCTGTTGGAATACACATCTATACATCTGCGGCATAGGCCCCACATGGAAGTGGGATAGACCAGGAGGTTCTGTCTGCAGGCGCTGGCCTGGGTGCAGGCAATACTGCCAGTATTTGGTGTCACCGGCCTGGTGTTGACTTCCAAGTTGTATGCTTAAGCCAGTTTCCTGCTCTTCAGTCAACAGAGCCTTCCTCTATACTATAGAAAATGAGTGTGGGAGGCAGACTTTTGGCTGACAGACTATTTCTGATCCAGAAGCTCCACCCAATTGCATTGGCCTGGAACTGGTTTCCACATCCATTCCTTTTAGGTTCTCCAAGCAGAGTGTGCCTCTTTCCTCCCTATGCTGTTTGGAGTCAGAGGACGTGTGACATAGGAAACTTTCCTTCTCACCTCAAAGTGTTATTTCTTATAATCCTGCCAAATCCAGTTATTGTGGCTTCCTTGGCACTGCTGAGGGTTGTTTCCTGTGTAAATCGCTGTTCAAAGGAATTTCCTAGTTGAGAGTCCTACGCCGCTGCTATCTTGTTGTCTCCATTTTTTATCGTTAAACACAAGGCTATTTCATCTATATGGAATGTTGAGGCATTCTACATAAGTAAAATTTCCCTGTTACCTGAGACATATGCAGTCTACAGTCCATTTTTTTTAAAAAAGTTGTTTGTGTTGAATTTAACATAGTCCTAAATGCTATAAACCTCTGATCCCTGAAATGAATGGAACAGAAATTCCTAATGATTTCCCATAATCCATCAGGCAGGCAGGGAATGCACTGCGAAGGTTGTTCATTATGTTTTCCTTGATTTATCTCTTTTTCTGCCTGTGTCAGGCAGATACTTGTCACTTTTCCTAACACTGTTGTTCTTTGTATGCAGAGATACCTGCTTCCCTTTCTATTTGCTTCTAATTTACTTTGATCTGGAGCAACAGAGAGAAAAATCTTAAGAGTTGTACACTTCCTTAGGGCACCCATGGAGCACAACCATGACATTCCAATTGTTAGAGCAAGGGCTCCTTAAAAAATCACCAGATCATTATTTGTGTGATAGCTTTTGTGAGTATAAACTTACTTATTTTTAAGTGTTTGGACATCATAGAATACCTAAGGCAATCTTGCAGGATTTGTGGTTGTAAAGCACTCTTTCAAATTGAGTACAGCCTGTGTTTGATATAACATAACCCAGATTAAGGTGGTTAAGCTTAATAGACATGGGATAGTTCATGAATTTCCTAGAATGGCAATGAATTTAGTATGTGTGAGTAAGTGTGTGTGTGTGAAAGTACTCATTATTCAAGATGAATCTAAAATGACCCCTATGGTCACATATCTTTGAATATCTAATTCCAAGTTGGTAGAAATGTTGGGGAAGGTTGTGGAACTTAGGGGAGGTGGTCTTTCTGGAGGAAGTGTGTCACTAGGGATAGGCCTCAGGAGTTGGGTCAGGCTGGCTTACTGATCTCTTTCTACTTCTTCCCCGATGACTTGATGTTGGCTTTCCTAGTCCTGCCATGCTTTCCCCACCATGACAGGCACGAGCCTCTGGACCTACAGACCAGGATAAACTCTTCTTTCCTTAAGCTCCATCTGCTTGGGATTTTATCTCAGCAATGGAAAAGTAACTATGATATATTTTCCTGTTTTGCCCTAATTATTGTCATAACAAGTGAGATGTAAACAGTGTGGATAATTTTACCACCTTATGCAACTGACATAATAATATGTTAGCTTCAGTAAATAGAAGCCCAGGGACTGGAGAGATTGTATAGTGGTAAAGACACTTGCTAGCAAAGGCAGGTTCAGTTACCCAGGACCCATGGAAAGCCAGATGCACAAGATGGCATATGTGTCTGGAGTTTGTTTGCAGTGGCTAGAGGCCCTAGTGCACCCATTCTCTCTTTCTTTCTCTGTCTCAAATAAATAAAATATTTCAAAGTTTAAAAAATGGTAATATCTTTAAATTAATCATAATGAAATTCATTGTGTTTGTAATTACAAACAACATGAATAAAGCATTTGATAAAAAGATAAAGATTTTTTTCTATATTAAGTCAATTATTTCATGCAAACTGCTGTGCAAAATGGTAGACCGAAACTGATTCATTCAGTTAATTAGATTGACTTATTTACTAAGTTATAGCCCTGTGTTTCTTTGAGTTTGCAAATATTTTGAACAATTATTTAAACAGTTTCAAAAATATTTTCAAGTTAAAAACATTGTGGGAAGTAAATATTCAATAGGAAGCTCTAGATTTGTCCCCATTTCATCAGTATAAATTGGTCCTTAATGTATGCAACACTTTGTAAGTAAGGGCCTCTGCGTGACAGATTGACACTGGAGACAAAGGGACAGGAAGCCAGCTTTTCTTTCCAAATGATCTAAAGTAAACACACTTTAACCTTACATTTATTTCTACTATTAAAAATGGTTTAAAGTGCCTGCCTCACAATCACAAGGCCCTGATTTGATTCCTGGTGCTGACATAAGAATCCTGGGCATGGTGGCACACACCTTAGATCCTAACACTGGGAAGGCAGAAACTAAAGAACCCTTGAGGTTCACTGCTCTAGCATAATTGGCGAGGTTCAGGCAATTAGAGGTCCTGTATCAAAAAGAGGTAGTTGCATATCTGAGACTAACACCCGAGGTTGACTTCCGGCTTCCATGTACATATTCATATGCATCTGCCTACATACATGTGTACCATCACACATACAAACATATATACATGCATACACATTATATACATATGCAGGAAAGCGTTTGATGTATGACGAAACTGAGGAATTAACCAAAATCAAGGCTATCTTACCAGCAGTTTACTCAGGCTATAAATTAAAAGTAATATGAAATTTAAGGAACTCTGCTTGTATTGAAGAACTCCCCTTCCCTATTGAGTTATCTATGTTTTTATTAGGAAATTTGGAGGAAATCTCAGATTAACTTTTTCATGTTAAAGATCCCCACTGATAAGTCTTACCTGGTCTCATACTCCCCTGACACCTCAGAGTTATTAATCTTTACTTTTAGTAGTTTCTTTACTCTCAGTCATAACTCATCATCCCAGGTTAAAGTGGTTAAGCTGAATAGGCATGGGCTATTTCATAAATTTCCTAGAATGACAATGTATATTTGTGTATGTCTGTAAATGTATTTATTATTCAATAAAACCTCATCCAATTCATCACATTTGCAAAGAAAACCATAACAATTAAATTACTGAGACATACCTTCTAGGTGAAAGCTAGCCATCTTATGAATATGGGAAGCACCACACAGGCATTTGAAAGAAACTGGGAGGAATAACCTCCCAAATTGTTAGATAGCTAATGAATTATAAAAATGCACATGCCTTTCCTAATTGAAGTCATTAGCATTTATTCATTGTTTGACTTGCCTAATGTAAAATTCAAAGATCCTATTAAAAATGGTGAGGAGAGATAAAGAAGGTACAATGAAATTGTGTCTGCCCCAGGACAATTCCTTCTGAATAACACTAGCAATGCACTTAAATGGCTTAAAGCTGTATGTATGATTTCAAATTTTGTGCTTCTGGAAAAGCTCTTTGAAGATAAACAGACATAAAAGAAGAAAATCTGTCTACATGTTCATATTCAGTCAGGCATTATTCATTACAGGGAAATTAAAGTATTTCAAACTACAATAATAAGGGAAGTTTATATTAAAATATACACAGAATGAAATATTTATAATATATTAAAATGATAATAATGAGAGCATCATAGTAACCTGAAGATTTTAGTTAGTTCATGGCCATTTATGAAGTTAATCTACTCTTTTTAGTGCAGTGGTCCACTGGCATATGTGGCTCTCATCCCTTTTGCTGGCCTAGCCATTCAGACAAAGAATCCTCAGCTTCGTAGGACACTGCATTCATAGGGAACCCTAGGTGATCATTTGAGTTATCCTATTTTCTTTTTTTTTTTCAAACTCTAGACACATGTGCCACCTTATGCATCTGGCTTATGAGGGTACTGGAGAAGCAAACCAGGGTCCTTAGGCTTCACAGGCAAGTGCCTTAACCAGTAAGCCATGCCTACAGCCCTATCTTATCTTCTTGATATTGGCTGATTTTTTAGAGATTGGAGCAGATACTCTTCATGTCTGAAGCACAAATAAAAGTTTCACATATATAGGTAGGATAAATTAAGACTAGTTTTAATTTGCTTACATTTATGAGTAGGAATGTTACATGAGAATTAAAATGTAAACTCTGGGCTGGAGAGATGGCTTAGCGGTTAAGCGCTTGCCTGTAAAGCCTAAGGATCCCAGTTGGAGGCTCGGTTCCCCAGGTCCCACGTTAGCCAGATGCACAAGGGGGCGCACGCGTCTGAGGTTCGTTTGCAGAGGCTGGAAGCCCTGGCGCGCCCATTCTCTCTCTCTCCCAATATCTGTCTTTCTCTCTGTGTCTGTCCTTCTCAAATAAATAAATAAAAATTTAAAAAAAATAAATAAATAAAATAAAATAAAATGTGGGCTGGAGAGATGGCTTAGCGGTTAAGCGCTTGCCTGTGAAGTCTAAGGACCCCGGTTCGAGGCTTGGTTCCCCAGGTCCCACGTTAGCCAGATGCACAAGGGGGCGCACGCGTCTGGAGTTCCTTTGCAGTGGCTGGAAGCCCTGGCGCGCCCATTCTCTCTCTCTCCCTCTATCTGTCTTTCTCTCTGTGTCTGTCGCTCTCAAATAAATAAATAAAAAATGAACAAAAAAAATTAAAAAAAAATAAATTAAAAAAAAATAAAATAAAATGTAAAGTCTCCCACAATAGCATCAATACTGAAAAAGAAGAAAAATAAACAACCACTGAAGGAATAATTATGGGGAATTTCTTAAAGTCTTCTTTGTGATTTTTGTTTCCTAAGAAATGAAGGAAATGTTGATGAACCATCATAAGAAAGCATTGTTGATATGACTAGAATCATCTTACTCAGCACTGTCCCAAGACAGATAAGTGAATATATGATACTTAGGGAGTTGAGCCTATGTAATATAGATGAGAACGCCCTAAGTGAGGCAAGATAAGGTCAGGAAACCAGAAGAGAACCTTAAAGCAATAATTTCCTGCCAAATTCTACCCCTTTATTCTAATTAATCATTTGGCGTTATACAAGCAAAAAAATTGGAGGCAGGCTAGAGAGATAGTTCAGTGTTTAAGGTGCTTGCCTGCAAAGCCTAACAACCTGGGTTTCATTACCAAGTACCTACATAAAGAGAGATGTGCAGTCACACATGCATCTGTAGTTCATTTGCAATGGCTAGAGGCCCTGTTATACCCATTCTGTCTTTCTCTCTCTCTCTCTTTCTCTCTCTCTCTCTCTGTTTACAAATAAATATATCAAAATATATCAAAATAAAGTAAACATATAGTATAAGTATTTTGTTTGAATATTTTATTTTGTTTAATTTTATTGATTTATTTCATATATGGGTATATCAAGGCCTCATGCCCTCTGCAAACAAATGCCAGATACTCATGCCACCTTTTGTATTCATCTAATGTTGGTAGTTTAGGAATTGAACCTGGGCTGGCAGGTTTTGCAAGCAAGCACTTTAACCACTGAGCAATCTTCCCAGCCCCATCTTTTGCCTTTGTGACTAGCTCAGGTACACAGACGTACATATAGCACTTTGATCCTTCAGCAGTCACTGCTTTTAACAGACAATACATGGTAACTGATCTTAAGTCGGAAGAGTCCTGGTGGCTTTTCATCCTCTTCCACCACTGAGTCTAATAAACAACTTTACTTACTTTTAAGACGTGACATTTCAGGAATGTTCAAACTAATGAAAATGCTGCAGAAGATTGAACTTACTGTTTCCTGGATTCCTCTAGCTATTGATGCATGTAAATTGCATGTCTAAAATAGCTTTCCTTTAGTTCCATCATTGCACACTTAGACACTGCAATTTTGTTTCTGTGTAAGTCTAGGCTATCTGTACATGAGAACAGCTGCCACTACGTAAGTGTCCACTGCCATCCATGCTGAGGTAAGCAGCTCATATGAGGGTCTAGGTGTCTTAATTTAGCTGTTGGATTCCCTGCATTCAGACATACCATTCTAAGTGAAAAATAGCTCCCAGTAAACAGAGCCACTTAGATATATTTCCTATTAATTCAGTCAAATGGAGTACAATCATATTAATAAACTCTGTTCCTCAAATCTGTAAAAACTAAAACAAAACAAAGCTGTTCCATTTCCAAGGCTAACATTAGAAATATTTTCTATTTCTCTTATCTGAACGTTTTATACTGTATGTACATAAACCATATGATATATTTTATAAAATGTTTATTTTTAAGGCCGGGTGTTGTGGCTCATGCCTTTAATCCCAGCACTTGAGAGGCAGAGCTAGGAGGATCTCAGTGAGTTTGAGGCCACCCTGAGACTACATAGTGCATTCCAGGTCAGCCTGAACCAGAGCAAGACCCTACTTCGAAAAACCAAAACAGAAAAAAAAAAGAAAAGAAAAATAAAAAGTTTATTTTTATATGTTACATTAAATAAATAACTTATATTAACCATATATAATTTATATCATAAGTAAAAAATAGGACCTTCACATAAATATATGAAGAGTATATGTATTACCAAAATGCTGAGATTGTGGCAATGTGTCAGCACTTAGTCATAGAAGACCTAAAGAACTCAAAGCCACCATCCTAGCATTTCTAATGAAAGGAACGCTGAGGTGCATGGAGCGATCGCCAAGCCTGTAAAGACGGATGGCAGGAAGGAAAGATCGGGATGTGGTCAAGTTAGAATAAAAGGTACTACTAGGACTTCTCCTTGGGGAAGGAAGAATATGTTTCCACCATAAAAGGATGTTTTAGAGAAGTTTCATTTTCAAATGTCAATTCCATTTTATGTTCTTGGATAGCACAGTCTGGAACAGATTTTGTTTGGAAAAAAAATAAAAGAAAAGAAGTACAGTTTAAATTATTTTTACACTCATTCATGCTAAATTCTGAAACCCTAACAAGGGTTTTAAAATACTGTTTGTTACATTTTAAAGTAATTAAAACTCTCCATTAGTATGTTTAAGAATAGCAGTAATAGCCATGTCTATTAAATTTAAGAATCCCCTTATAAATATATTCAATCACAACCTATTAAAACAACCATTTTACTCTAACAGATAAGGAAAAAAAGTAGGACTAATTTATCATATGATATAGTTTGTCCAGGAGGAAATTACCTGGTGCATTAAGATGCCATGGATAAGTGTATTGTCACCTCAGTAACATGAAATCCTCCTTAGAATTAGTGCAATAACAGATATATGCACATCATAAGTCTTTCTAACTCAGTGATTATTCTGCACTTACTTGCATTGGATAACAATTATCTTCATTGTTGTGATATCAGAAATCTTAACAAAAGCTTCTTTTTTACAATGTTGTTTAAAAAAATTGGACTATTCAAGGCTCAAGAAAACACATAAGAAGGGGCGGTAAAATGTAAGGTCCAGAGGATAGAGAGAAGTAATGTGGAATGTCGTCCAGGCATGAGGTCTATTGCAGCCATGATCTCACAGACACTGTCGTTACCTACTCAGTACCCACATCATCCTGGTACCATCAGCATTACATTATGGAGTTATAAGTAATTAATAATGGATAGGGGGATGGGAGACATTTTCTGAATAGCCACTGGTAGGACCCATGTGCTCTGGTAAATGATTGCCCACTGTTGTTCATGTTCATGTAGGCGACTCTAATTAAACTCAGTGTGTCACAGCCACACATAGGAAAAGACATCAAAGTAGAAGAGGGACTCATTGGGAAGGAAGGGTTTGGTGAGGGAGGGGAGAAAGTAATTACGTCCATGTATAAAAATTGTCAGTAAATGTAAGTAAATAACAAAATCACAGATAAAAACAGTAAAACAAAATAGATGACAAAAAAGAAACAACACCTGAAAGATTGGAAGACCAATAATGGTAGAGAGACATGCAGTTTAGATAGGCCATTACACATATCATGTTAATCCAAATAATATCTTGTGCTATTGTACATAACAGGGCTTAAGACATAGTTTAAAGATTAAAAATTGAAAGGGACAATCCAAAATGATAAAATAGTGTGGCAGTTTAAATGTATATCCCTCATAGAGTCAGGTGTTTTATTAAAACTACCTGGCTGGGGGAGGTGTTACTGGAGGTGAATTCTGAGTTCCAGACCAAAGTATGTTTGGGGTGGATCTGATTTCCAGACAAAAGGTATGCAGAGAAGTCTGATCACTGCCTGGGCCCCTGCTGCTTGCTGCTTCTCTGAGCTCAGTAAAATAAAACTGAACATAGGTTTTCTCTTCTAGTCTCCAATTCAGAACTCCTAAGTACAGGGATTCACTGACTTCAGTCCATTTTATTGGCAACTTAATATGGCCTCAGAACAAGAGCTGACTTCAACTCTGGAATTTTCCCAGAAACACAGAGAATTGATGAGATTAAAAAACAGACAGAAAAAAAAAAATCAAGATATCATTACTTACTAATTTTTCCATAAAACCCAGGACATTGGGTCATACAGCTGACATCAAATATATGATCTAAATAAGAATATCTTGCTATTTCTAACTCCTTGTATCTAAGTTCCTTCTGATTTTTAATATCCTATGTTTTTCATTTCTATACAATATAACATATTATATTGACAAGTTAACCTTGCCCATCCCATTTCTATTAATGATTTCATAATACATATGTTCATATGAATACACATACATATGATCTTTTAGTAAAAATTCCAGAGAAGTACATTATTGAGTTTTTTAATTAATTAACTTTTTTATTGACAACTTCCATGATTGTAAACAATATCTCATGGTAATGCCCTCCCTCCCCCCACTTTCCCCTTTGAAACTCCATTCTCCATTATATCCTCTCCCCCTCTCAATCAGTCTGTTTTTTATTGTGATGTCATAATCTTTGCCTCCTATTATGATGGCACTGTGAGGTCATGGATATCCAGGCAATTTTGTGTCTGGGGGAGCACATTGTATGGAGTCCTACCCTTCCTTTGACTCTTACATTCTCTCTGCCACCTTTCCTGCAATGGGCTCTGAGCCTTGCAAGGTACAATAAAGATATTTCAGTGCTGAGCACTCCTCTGTAACTTCTTCTTAGAACTATGGTTCCTTCTGAGTCATGCCAAGGTCACCACCACCTAAAAAGAGAAGCTTCTCTAACCAAAAGTGAGAGTAGCATTAATATATTGGTATGAACATTAAGAGAAGTGCTTACTGGCAGTTTGGTGAGTATAGTATATACATTTAGCCAGACACCAGCAGATGATGCACCCCTAGGGCTCATGACTACTCCTGTTGTAGGTTTTCAGAGTCATGGATCCTATAGAATGGGAGGAAACATTTGCTAGCTATACATCTGATAGAGGATTAATATCTAGGATATACAAAGAACTCAAGAAATTAAATAATAAGAAATCAAACAACCCAATTAAAAAGTGGGCTATGGAACTACATAGAGAATTCTCAGAAGAAGAAATACAGATGCCCTATAAACATCTAAATTAAGGTTCTACATCCCTAGCCATCAAGGAAATGCAGATTAAAACTATGTTGATGCTATTTTTTTAAACTGAAATTAACTGACAAGAAAAGCTATGAAACTGTCCGAAGTCATGGTAAAATTCCATTTATTAACTAGGACTCATTTCTTATTCATTTCCTATAAAAAGCAACATTTCACTGCTTCAAATAGGTTGCAACTTTAAAACAAATCACAAACTAAAAAACGTTTTCATTTTTTCATATACCTAGAATAATTAAAGGGATGTTTGTGTCTAGTGTGATTTTTTAAGAGTAAATGGTAAAACAAAACATTATCAAGGAAAAAATATCACTTATGAAAAAGGAAAACTATCATAAAAATAATCACCAGCTAAGGAGTTGAAGGAAATGAAAGACATGCTGAGGTAGGAAAATCGATACCTGGCACCATCCATAGATTTTGATTTTGTCCATGCCATTTTCACTCACTAATTGATTCTTACTCTCTTCCCAAAGGGGCCTGCATGGAAACCAGAAGTGTCCTGTTTCTTTGATAAGCCAGCATTCATTGTCTAGAAGGAGAATGAAATGCATTTTAATCTTGATAAGCCTTAATTAATTCAGGAGCACAGCAACCACACTGATGACGACATAGATAAAAATCACCAGCACTTGCTGCCCATCTATAGGGAGTGACTGTGATTCTTATTTCCCTGAAAAAAAATAAAATAAAGAAATTAGGAGATAACCTTAAATTCCAATAAAATACAATAGTGTCACTTGGATCTCTACTCTCCTTGCTTGTGCCATGGGTTGGATGAAATCTCTAAATGCTACATAAACCCAATCATTCACTTAAAACTAGGTGTTATCTGTTCTGGCTAATTCAAGACTACTGTTCTAACAATGCTTTCATCTCTTCTGAATCATTAGTTTTTATCAGCCCCAGGATCATTCCTCCCTGCATTAAATCGACATTCATTGCATGACTTTAGCTGGGAAGATGAGAAAAATGTGTGTTCACCCCAAATTAAGCAGTGACACACCATGACATGCTCCTACCCAAGTCCAAACTGGAGAACCAATGAATTAATTAGGCTTAATTTCTGGAGCATGGATGAGGGGTTACTCACAGAAGCATGAGGAATTCAAAGTAGCTACAACACCAAAGTGGTTCCTTTGCACAAAAGCTGCATTAATGAAATCTCATCTTTGGTTTTTAACCCTCCATTTCCTATGTACACTAATATCTTCCAATATCTCTTTCAGCTTTGGTGGTAGGAGGGCATAATGGCTAGAACCCTTCCAGAGTGAGATCGTAGCTTCACTACTATTATCATAAATACAACTTTTATTACAGTCTGCTCATATTATTGCCACAAATAGGTTCAAGCATTCTGTAGGTCACCATAGCCATTAATAGCAATAAAAGGAAGCCAAGAACTTTATACAAGGACAAAAGAAAAGTACCTTGATGGTATCTCAGGAATCAGCAAGACCCTGCCTATCACAAGGGTCTAAAAGAGTAAACTTACTATAAAGACTCTCCTTTGAGAAGAGAGAATATGGTGGTAATCATATTCTGCTCTCACATCATCACACACTCACACCCACACACATTCCAAGTGGGATTGGATATAGCTCAAGCTGATAATATAACTTGGAATTGTCTGTGTGTTGCTGATTTTTAAAGTATGTACAAGGCAAGAGACATGGAGCCATTGAAGCTTCTACCCAGATTCTGAAGGAAACACTTGGCATCACTGCAATCTTTAAGATATCAATAATCCTGGAGGTAATTTCTGAGAGATATAAGACTAAACTATCTGTGATAGATGCACTGTATCTGTGAGCATATAGCCACAGATACAGTAGCGAACCCAGGAAGATAGAGATGTCAGGAATGTGTAACAACTGCCAAGAAAAGGTATGGCCAATGAGTGAAGAAAGCTATAGAAAAGCTGCAAGAGCTACAACTTATAAAGCTGTAGGGATGAGCTTCCTAAATAATTTTCCCATTATATCATCACATGTTCTGGGGACTAGACATGGAACTATAGAATTTAATATTAGCTTTGCTTTGGTCTCATCCTCCCTTGTGATTCCATTCCTTTCTTTTTGAGTGGGAATGTTTAATTGCACCATTGTATGTTGGCAGTATTCATATTTCTTTATGATTTTATAGGAGCTCACAACTACAAAGGACTTTAAATATCACAGGAGACTTTGGACTTCTTATGAACACTATTGGAATTTTTAAGACTTTTAAGGACGCTAGGAGATGTTCGATGAATTTTACATTGCAGGATACACATGAGTTTTGTGGGTGCCATGGCAGAATGTTATTATTTAGCTATGTTGTATTCACCCCAAAAGACTCATATATAGAAAACTTGGTCCATAGTAGGCATATCCATTCACTTGAATTGGATTATATTCCATTTGTGTATGTATAATTTGATGGTATTATTTAAAGGTGATGAAAACTATAAGGTGGGACCTGGATGGAGGAAGTAGGTTACTGGATATATGCTTTTGAAGGGCTTATCAGTGCCTAAGACCATTCTTCTTGCTCTCTGCTTTCAGGCTGCCATGAGACCAGTAGCTCAGCTTCCCCATGTCCTTTCTACCATGAATTTCTGCTTCACCACAGGCCGCAAATCAGAGGATCAGCAGAACATAGACCATTACCTTTGAAAACAATTATTTATTTATTTTTGTTTATTTATTTAGAGAAAGAGAGAGAATGGACACACCACGGCCTTCAGCCACTGCAAATGAACTCCAGATGCATGCATCCTCTTGTGGTGCATGTGTGACACTGCACACTTGCATCACTGCATCTGGATACATGGAACCTGGAGATTTAAACATGAGTTCTTAGGCTATGCAGGCAAGTGCCTAAACCACTAAGCCATCTCTCTAGCCCAGAAAACATTTTTACTTTAAGCTGTTCCTCAGGTATTTGTAACAAGCAACAAAAATCCCACAAGAAATAGGCAGGACAGCTTTACACTTTATCCTAGGTAGTAATGAAAGAACTTATGTTTAATTCAAAATTTTGAGGCAAAATCACTATGAATAGCCATTTTGAGTTGAAAGAAAACTGGAGTGTAGCATATCACAGTCATTGATGGACAAAAAATAGTCATTTACAACAATAACTCTATGTGCATTTCTTCTCTCTGTTCCACATGGCAGGACAAAATATGAGAATTATAGGTAAAATAAAAGCAATATAAAATATTTAGAAAAGCAAAGCATCTTCCTCATGAAACAAGTACTCTCACAAATAAGATCTGAAAAAAATAAATGTGTGTGTGTGTAAATTTATATGTGTATATACTAAATCTAAACAATATTTTATATATGTCTATTACATATAAAATACACACACACACACACACACATATATATATATATGTATGTATGTATATAAAGAATATGTATTCTTCTCCACTTGTAGAAAGTGACATAATAAGGGAAGATGTAACCTGAACATGCTTGGAAT
The DNA here is from genome assembly GCF_020740685.1 of Jaculus jaculus. NCBI lineage: Eukaryota > Metazoa > Chordata > Mammalia > Rodentia > Dipodidae > Jaculus > Jaculus jaculus. The sequence goes on along the minus strand of NC_059105.1, from coordinate 145,467,572 downwards.
GCAAGATAGTGTCACAGACTACCATACAAATCTGTCTGTATCTTTCATATGAATAGAACATGAGGTAAGTTAAGCATATCATAAGATAAATGATATAAAGCTTAACATGTCACCATCTTCTAGTTCTGTTTACTTATTTCAATAATTTGAAATCCGTTCATTTACAGTACATGAACATTTTAATGTGGATTAGAATTCAGGATATTTCTTAGCCCAACTTTTTTTTTTTGGTTTTTCGGTTTTTTAAAGTAGAGTCTCACTCTAGTCCAGGCTGACCTGGAACTCCCTATGTATTCTCAGGGTGGCCTTGAACTCACAGCAATCCTCCTACCCCTGCCTCCTGAGCCCAGCCTTTTCAATAATTGTCAAAATAACTTTAAAAATAGAATGAACAGAGTGGGTACATGATTAAGTAGGCCTGGCCCATTTCTGGGCTGCTCCCTGCTCTGCAGCCTGAGTTTCTTGCTTGGGCAGTATGTGTGTGGGTGCAGCCTCCTGAAGTGAGTAGATAACCACTGTCCCACTTGCCACACCCCCCCCACCCCATGCACAGATACAACATGAGCAGGATAGCATTTCTCCCTCCCCAAGCCTTCCTGCCACAGGGGGTGCATGACACCTGACTCATAGCAGTCCCATATCCCTGCCCTGTCTTGTCACAGGACCGGGAAATCCCATACATTCCCTGCTATGCAATTCCAACAGACCCACTGTTCCAACCAGTTACCCTTCAACATTATGGAACCACCATGTATTACTATCCTCCCCCCACCCATAGCCCAGCTGTAATGCCAGTCTGCTTTGTCCCATTCACACTGGCCCCCTGTCCCCTCAGGCCACCTGACTATTCAGTCCTATACCCTAAACCACTGAACAATAAGCCCCTTTGTCAGGTCCTCAGGCCCCCACTAGGGCCTCATGGGCTCCTTCCTTCTGAGAAGGCAGGCCCCATTGCCATCAGAAGCCTAGTGGAAGCAAACATAAAGGGGAATAATCACTGAAGCCACTTAAAGGGTAAATGACAGCTTTCTCCTAAATTAAATAAGATTCCTACAATGTAATGGGCAGACCACAGTGCAAAAAGAATAACATGAAAAATCAAATGCAAGTAAATCTAACAAGATTGTCCAGTCCCACAATGGATGTCTCTAATCAAAACAGAAGAGACAACAGGATCAGAACCTCACAATGGAGATATAAGCTATGCAATCCTGGCCAAGCAAATAGTAGAACTTGCAGAAAATCAACAAAGGGCCAATAATTGTATTAATGTTGCCCTCACTAGATTAGACCTAATAGAAAAGAACCAGGAAGGATTGCAAAGACAGTTAAATTGAAGGAGAGCATTAAAAAAAGACCTTAATAACCAGCTATATAAGCTCAATGAAGACATAAATAAATACAAGGATGCATACCAAGAAGCATTAAGAAAATCAGAAGATTATGTGAAAAGGGAACTTGACAGAGGGATAGAAACTATTAATAAAAAACAGTAGAAAATACAAACCAAATTGAACAAGCCCAAAACTCCATAGAAGCTTTCAAGAATAGAATCAGCTATGTGGATGATAGAAACTCAGAACTGGAAGATGAAACAGTTCATGAGTCCAAAAGGTTCAATAAGTTCAAAAAATTTTGTGAAAATAGCAGGAGGGAACTTTGGGAAACCCTTAAACATCCCAACATTTGGATCATGGGAATACCAGAAGGCGAAGAAATTAAGACCAAAGGCATGGAGAACTTATTCAAGAAAATTATTGAAGAAAACTTTCCCAGTCTCTCAAAAGAAAGTCCCATAAAGTTACAAGAAACTAACAGAACTCCAAACAGACTGGACCTAAGGAGACATTCTCCAAGACATATTATCATTAAGACTCTAAACTTCAATATCAAAGAGAAAGTCCAAAAG